>NC_068357.1:52635562-52720562 GCF_020536995.1 Dreissena polymorpha | reverse complement strand
CTTCTGTGAATTACCACTTCCCATATCAATCAAATTCACTGGTAGACCAGTTTCTTGTAACATATCCTAAAATATATCAAAACAAAAATGTTACTGGTTGTAATTCTTACGTTAAAAAATAATATAAAATGATTGAATTATACTGATACATTCGCATCGATATCGTAAGCATTCATTTCAAAGAACATTTAAAACTAAAATTGAGAAATTACAATATCAAAAAATGCCATTTATTCAAAAAATAAAGTATGCATTGCATTTAACAAGAAAAACATAATTAAGATATTGTTCAATTCTTTTGTTCTTTTATAAAAAATCATTAATCGAGATCGGAAAAAATAAAAAGCATTTGTAGAGGTTGCATGTGCATCGAGTGAACACGTATATTACTAATCTCTAAAGAATTTTGCAAGGTATAGTTGACGCTTTTTAGCTTTTGCTTCTAGTGGTGTCTGGTTCGAACCTCAAGGAAGGCAAACTTTTTTAACTTCATATTTTTGGTTGTTATACAATTTTATAAAACTACACAAAAATAAAGTGTGTTCATTAATTCATTTAATAATGATATTTAAACATACGAAAATCTATTAACTCGTCTAGTTAATGCAATAAAAATAATAAGCAATTTAAATCAATTGTCTTACTTTGTAATCGCGAAAACAAGAGTCGCGGAGAAGAAATTATGCATTAATTTTGAACATGAAACGTTGTGTTTAAAAAATTATCTATCAATAAATTTCAATATAAGATTACCATCAGCACGTTGTTCAATTGTGATATTTACTTAAATGGCATGCATGCTTACCTGAATGTTGGTGGATAATACGTCCAAATCTGAGCGATGCAGATAATAGTAGGGATTTCCCGTGATGAAATCATCATCGAAAATGCAGCCCTGTTTGTCGTACCTAAACCAAAGCGGCACGTACTTTGGTGTGGATGTCAGCCCCTTGAGAATCTGTTGGTCCATGTTTGAGGAAGTCAATCCTTCGAGAATCTGTTGGTCTATGTTTGTGGACGTCATTCATTCGAGATTCTGTTGGTTCAATTTTATTTTTTTGTAGTACTTCGGTATCTACAGTTATATTTACCTTTTTCTTTTAATTTAACTTGTCTATGGTTGACCAAACTGTGTTTTGTTAATACATATCACTTTTGAAACCGATGGAAGTGTTATAAAGAATTATCAAGCGTGATACATAGCAAAGAATTTAAAGATGTTTTTACTTTTGAATGACATATTTCAGCTCCAAAAGAGGCATACAAAAGAAGTTATAATTTTCCCCATGAATGAAAACATTCATTACTATTCATGCGTAATTACGATTTTTACGATTCATTGGGATGACTTGAGAAAGTGCAAAACTTTACATGCTAGTATTCAAATTTTAAACCTTAGCAAATAAAGTAGTTTTCTCACTATATATCTAAACATGCAGTCATATTATATATTAATAGGTTATTAGATGTTTCAATTTACAAAACGGAGATATATTTGGACTCGCACACAGTTTGAAGTCATATTGGAAAAGTCGTTAGGCCAGTCCAATATGACTTCAAACTGTGTGCGAGTCCAAATAAATCACATAATTGAACAGTTTAAAAGTCTAATATAAGCTTTTTATTATATATCCCTTTCTTCAGCTCTTTGTTTGATTTTAATTTTGATTTTAAAATACTTAAATTGCATCTTTACTATTTTCAAGACAAGCGTCTGTGTGAATCGAGTATTGTACATTCGGATACTTTTTTCTCGGTAACGGCTTTTATCCCTATAAAACAATTGCTTAGTTCACTTGTACCCAACTTTGCAATATGCAAAAAATACAGAATGTTTGGATCCAATACCAGATTATATTATACGGTCACGTGGTACATATAAGAATTAAGAATGCCCATTGGACGAAGTTATTGGATATAGAATAAATAAATAAATATAAAAATAGATAAATAAATAAATATATATAAATATATATATATATATATATATATATATATATATATATATATATATATATATATATATATATATATATATATATATATATATATATATATATATATGTTTGTTTAAAATCAATAAAAAAGTTTCTTACCTCAGTTACGTGAAGCTATGTCGACTCTACTGATTCACCTACGATTAACATCGTCACAAAGTCACATTAAAATGAGTCATTCAGCATAAACGCTTCGTCTACTTTTACAGTCAGTGAACACGCTTATTAATAAGAAGGCAACAGATCGGCGCACATATTTACATACAACAAGTTAGATTCAATGCGTATTTGTTTGCACGTTTGGGTATTTTTTATAAATAAAATGGGGGGAGGTGGAGGGGTTAACAAGTTTGGTATCGTATAATTTAGGGTTGTATGAAATATAATATAATACGGTACAACGGGAACCATGGTAAAATTAGCGTTTTTATTTTTTTCTTAATTCAAACAAACAAAAAAGGCAATATTATTGATGCTGTGTTTTCGTGTTGTTTTGAAAAACCTATTAGTATTAGTGTTTGTAAGATACCTGTAGAGATCTGGAACTTTTGTCCTGCGTGACGCACTTTTTGAGCGGAGGGATAAATAATTGATCTATTCAGAACATGTGTTAAAATATTTAATTTTGCCTTGTTCACGCATTATAACGTCAATATAAAATACATGAATACGGACACAACTGTTGTTTGCATATCAATAAGTCTTACGAAGAATACTCAATTGTAATAGGGGCACAATTTGTCTGGTCTTTAATAGCGCATGCGCAGCATGATACGTAGAGTCCATTTGTTATAGACCAGAATAACTGTTTCATTTTTTCTGTGACATTTTGGGGCCTTAACTAACGCATCCGCAGCATGATACATAGAGTCCAATTGACTTGTCCAATATCTTTTTGCTCTATTTATGTGACATTTTAGTTAAATCAAATGCTAAATTAATTGAAAACACAATTTTGTTTTGTTAAATACGAACCTTTGTTCATAAGCGACGAAAATAAATTATGCTGACTATTGGAATAAAAAATTTTTTTCCTCGCGAATTATTATTATCCCCCGTCGTAGGCGGCGGGATATATTGTTTTGGCGTTGTCCGTCCGTCCGTCTTTCGGTCCGTCTTTCCGTCCGTCCGGCACTTTTGTGTCCGGAGCCCTATCTTGGAAGTGCTTTGGGGGATTTGATTGAAACTAGGTATGAGTATATATATGGATAAGAGGATAATGCACGCCAAATGGCATTGTACACCATCTGTTAATAACGGAGGAATGGCACTTTGTCACTTGAAAAAATGCTTTTTAATATAAGCTTAGAGCTTTATCTCCATTAACACATGAGTCAGAACCATGAAACTTGCCATAGCTGTCTCAATCATCTGGGGGTGCTTCACTTTCAACACCTATAATCCCAGGGGCTAATGTTAAGGTCACACAATGATTATGAGGTCAAAGGTCATAAATTTGATTTATTTGGAGGGGGAATTTTCAACGGATTATCTTGTGTTTTTTTTACAATTGCAACATCAGGCCTATCAATTAGTTGTTATAGATGAAAGGCAGTTACTAAAGTGTATATGGTTTTTTATGCTTACGCTACCTGATATAGAACATTTTAACATTTTCGCAATTCTATATTACCATAAAATAAATAAGATACTAAAATAAAATTACCCTTTATACTCATGCGTAAATTTAATCAACTTGGAAATCAAGAACGCTGTGTTTAATCTATTTACTTGGAATTGTGTTCTGTTCGTTTTTTTCGTTTTCACACAGATATTATTCAAATGCATATCAAGTTCCATCAATCTGTAATCCTTTTAAAAACTAACCGTTTTACATAGACACTATATATATATAATTAAATGTTGCGAGTAAAGTATATACAGTCAGCAGAATAATTCTACTAGAACAATTTAAATCCTTGCTACATGTACTATTTAATTCTTTATACGGCTTTCACTTAAAAAATGTTCAATGAAATAAATCAAGGTTTCTAGGTATATTGTGTCTTTTACCTCAATATTTTGTTGGGGCTAATGTGAAGCCATTGGACATGATACAAAAACTACGGAAATTACCACCATACAATGTCACATACAAAATAATTATCACCTTAACCATGCGTTTTGAGAGAATAAGATTGTTTAAGCTCTTTATTAAATAAGTAAATATTAATCATTTGAAACAAGGACGGGTTATTGTTTACTCCAAATTTATGATTTGATCACACCTAGAAGAAGACAAGGGACAAAATTGTCACAAAACCAGGTTTTCATTGTGAAAAAAAATCTGATAAAGGGAGAAAACTCAAACTGAACTTTTGAAATGAACTAACAAAATTAACCCCCTTTGTAATTTTTTTAAAATCTATTTTTAGTCGTGGCGACCTTGACATTGGAGATATTGACGTGATTCTTTCGTGCAACACACCGTCCCATGATGGTGAACAAATGTGCCAAATGATTTTAAAATCTCACAATGAATGACATAGTTATGGCCAGGACAAGCTCATTTATGGCAATTTTTGACCTTTGAACTCAAAGTGTGACCTTGACCTTGGAGATATCGACGTAATTATTTCGCGCGACACACCGTCCAATGATGGTGAACAAATGTGCCAAATGATTTTAAAATCTGACAATGAACGACATAGTTATGGCCCGGACAAGCTTGTTCCGCCCGCCCGCCAGCCCGCCAGCCAGCCCGCCAGCCCACCAGCCAGCCAGCCAGCCAGCCAGCCCGCCCACATTCGCCAATCTAATAACCAGTTTTTTCCTTCGGAAAACCTGGTTAAAAACACTAACATGTTACACACCAAATATTGAACCCTGACCCTTGCTGTTTTTGTGTTGTTAGGGATTATCAAATACATCAATGTATATAAATCAGTTGACCCCTGAATCGCAAACAGTTTTGACCACGGAGACATGCTTTGAGGAAATAACCACTATATGGTTGGCATGCAACGTAACAAACCAATAGGCCTTGCGGTTTCAGAGAATGATCATAATTTATATTTATAAGCAAAACAGTAACCCCTAGGGAGGGCAAATTTTCTGCATGACTTGAACAAACTTGAAAGAGAAACTCATAACGATGTAACACACAAAACCTGAGCTATTTCAGCATAATTTAAAACGAAGCCAGTTTGGTGGTCATGACCCCGAGCTATTCTAGCATTATTAAAATCCAATCCATTTAAGTGGTCGAGACCCCCAGCAATTTCAGCATAATTAAAATACAAGCCAGTTCGCTGAGCTATTTCAGCATTATGACAATCAAAACCAGTTTGTTGGTCAAGACCCCGAGCTATTTCAGCAAAATTAAAATCCAAGCCGTTTTGGTGGTCAAGACCCCAAGCTATTTCAGCATTTTTTTTGGCATAATTTTTTCTTACCAAATTGTTTTCGTACCCATATTTTCATTGTACACACATTTTTTATGTACCCATTTTTTCTGTTTTTTTTTACAGAATAACGCCCCCTTTTATAGTTAGAAAATTGAAAATTTGGTTAAGTTTTGTGTTTAGGTTTACTCTAATCCTAAAGTATCAAAGCTATATCGTCTACTTAATGTTTTAAGTCATTTAACTGACATTTTTATACATTTTTACTTTTTTCCATTTTTGTGTTTTTTATTTAGGTGTAATGCATCAACTGTTTAATAATATAAAGTCTATCTCTTTGGTAAAAATAATGTTTTACCAAATTTTCGAAATTGACATTACGAACACATGTCATTTTCTGAATGTAAAAAGTAGCATAACTGACATTTTGTTAAATTTTCAGGAGAAGGAAAAAGCTGCTTTATTATTATAAAATAGGGATTCTAACAGAGTAAAACAAACACATGGGATATTTTCATATTTGGATACTGGTATTTTACGCATCTTTAGGCAGTTTTGTGTACCAAGGATAAATACAATACTTGAACATTCATGTACAATGCACAATACTAAAAACCTGAATTGTAACTGTAATGTATTTCAGATTCAGAGATGTCTGTTTTGTTTCTAAGGTTATGTGAAAAATATGTATAAAAGTTTATATGTTTATAGGATTAAAATTGCTAATTGTCCTCTTACTTGCCCTTGTTTTCCAGATAGAATACTTGCCTTCCCAGAGGAAAGAGATCTGGGTTTGAATCCCAGTTGGGGCTTCAGAGGATAATTCACTTTAAGAAAAAATGAATATATTTGATTTACTTTGACTCTAACTTAACCAAATAACTCTGACAATGCCTTTAAAAGTATGCAGTTTTGATAATTCAATTATGCAAGAAACATGTATAATTTTAGGGTAGACTAAGACAGCAAACTAAAAATGGGCATCCATTTTAGTTTTTTTAAGTCAATACAACAATAAATGCATATACGAACACATATTAAAATTAAAAATGCAATAATCAGAGGACATAATCAATTAAATAGTAAATGACTACTTAAAATAATTTTTAGCACAGTTTGTTTTTCAGAGATTTGTGAATATGCCGTTTTATGAGAAATTGGAAATCTTCTCATTGAACTAATACAATAAGTGCTTTGGAACTGGAATCGTATAGTATTGGAATGTGTTAATGTGTTACAATTCCCATGCTGCGTAATATTGAATGGAGGCATATGGTGATATATTTCCTCGTTTTACAGTTTTTGTGTGAACATTTTAAGACTATTGTGCGTACCAGAACAAATACATTTATATTACTACGCATGGTTACATTCGTTAGATTTTAAGCGCTTTTATAAAGAATGAATTAAAATTATTGTTAAGATTATAAGATCTATTTATGTTAAATGTCACTTTGAAAAAAAATCCTATGGGATAAATAGAATACTAGGATTAGCGTTGAATACAGAGAAGTTTATGTTGATCGGCTCGAACACCGGAAGACCTCGCCAAGGCTCGCGCTCCCGGCGTTCTAAGCCTCGCTACATAAACTTCTTTGTATTCAACGCTAACCTTGTATTCTCTATATATTTAGAAAATCGACACAAACAATATGAAACACGTGCTTAGAAAACCGGACTAAATTCAGGTGCTTGACTAGCCTTGGCTGATCAGGGACGCCACTTGCCGCCTAAAATGGATTTACGGCGAGACTTCTTTTTTTTAGAGCACGGTGCAAATTAAGAAAAGTGTTGAAATTTAAATTCGATAGAGGTAAAGCAGTTTTCAAACAAATATGAAACTATATAAACAATATTCTTATACCAGAGCCTTTTTAGATTTTTTAGATTTTCCCCATTATGTCTAGCTATATATTCACGACATTCACAACCCCTTTATTAACCTGTGCGACCCCCATTTTAACTTGAAAATAATGTGATAACATTCTTTCAACATGATACATTCAGGCGGTCGTTAAATTATGCGTTTAGTTTCCCAATGGCAATAATTGATCAGCGAGCCGGAAAACATTAAAGCATACACATTTCGCCCCAGACTCGGCTTATTACTATATTAATTGTTCGTATAAAGAGCGATTTTTGGCAGCTTCTTTAATTAGTTTTATAAATGTTTTACCTATCATTCTCAATGAGACATTCACATGAAATATATTTATACATGGGTAGAAATGATGACCCATGACTCGGTTTTGTTGCAGCAATAATGTTGGATCTTTTTGTTTGATTGATTGAAATTTCATTGAAAGATATTGTATGCTTGAATGAAAAGGTGACAAAATGGTTAGTAATTTATTGCGTGCCATTTGTCAGGTAACAGAGTAATTCTCTTTTCATTGTCAAATTTTCGTTCAATCATCAGAATCCTTACAGGATCTTTAGCTGGCATCATTTGTATCTAACAGCAGCAGCACGTAAACGTGCGTCAGTACTGATGAATGACAATGACTGAACACTATTTTTCTTGTAAGAATTACATTTTAATTTTTTATTGTAAACGATTGTTATTTATGTGATGAGCAATTAACGTATCTGTTCCTTAAAATTAAAACTAAATCATACCATGACTCATTCATTGACCCAATATTTGCTTTTCTATGAACATGTTAAATGTTGATTTCCAGCTGAAGTCGAAACTGGTTTAACATCAAACGTAAACATGATTCATTTTAATTGAAGTTCGTGTAAAAGCTGGGGCGATTCATGTCACTAATTTCGTGACCTGTTTTCAACCACAATTTCATTTAGTTAGGTAAAAAGCAAGGTCGATTTCTATCACTACTTTTAAGACGTTTTCAATGACATTTTAATTGCATGATTTTGGATAATATAATTTTACCAAAAATTCGATTATCGCCGTGTCTCCACGTCTAATGTGCGTGGGAACAAAATGGGCTTGTTTATAAATTTGTGATTATTTTGAAGTTTTTACATGATGTTTGAAACATGTGAACTAAAGACTAATTACGAAATACATAAATAGTAAAATATTACTGCTCCCATTGGGATTTAACATTTTCTTAATTATATATTAAAATAAAATAAATAAGATACTTACAAAACTATCCTTTACACTCATGCGTAAACTTAATTAACTTGGAAAAAAAGAACGTTTTTAAAAAAAATCTATTTACTTGAAATTGTGTTCCGTTCTTTCTATCCGTTTTCACACAAGTATTATTCAAATGCATGTACAGTTCAACCAATCCGTAAACCTTTTAAAACTAACCGTTTAACATAGGCAATTTTGAGCTTAGCTTACATTTTTTCAGACATCGTTTACGCGAGTAATCACAAACTCCCTTTTCATAAGTATGGAAGGTAGATCAATAGTTCATTAATTGATTAGAGGTAGATTAAGACTGTCTTCGGAGACATATCAAATATTTATTATTTACGACGAAGACGGCCTTTTATACGAGTTTTATGTGACACATACTTTTTTATTACGCTTTGTATCTTGCGAAATTAACGTTTTTGGGGAAAATAGTACAACATTCCTTTACCAATACATATTCACTTGCATTTCCACAACTTGTAATATTACAGTGTGTATTGACCTGTTTAGATCTGCATCGCTAATTTATCTTATGAGTTTGCTATAAATCATGACACAATAAACTGAATCAATAAAGAAAACATTATTCAATTCTCTGCATGAGCTGTTTTGTATGTTATCGACAAAATGAACATTATTTGTAACATCAAACATAACATTTCATTGCGCTATCTCTCAATGAACGCTTTAAGTTTCTTCATATGTTGTTTTAATTTTTATTTAAATACATGTCTTTCAAAAAGGACATTACTAATACTGATTGAAATCGCTAACGTTAAACGAGATGAAAACGTGCTTGCACGCGTGTTTTAGTATAAATAAGCTTGTTTAAACTATTCCTTTCATCCAACCAGACAAGCCTGATCAATCAATGAGTGTTTCATAGTGTATGCATAGTTTTATTTATCGAGACAAAGCAATTATTTCTTTCGCAAAGAAAACATGGTTACAGTTGAATACCGAACGCTCTAAAATCTTTACCCCGTGCCTTGGTGAGTGGTTCAGTTTCTCATACCGCGCGAATAAACTTATCTGCACTCAATACTTTGTATGTATAAACCATCATGTTAGCATATTTATTTGTATTTTAAAATCAAACACAAAAATGCCACAAACGGAACACGATCACGATCAAGATTAAATGACGGGATAATATACTAATATATAAGATGACTTCTCTGTCATTCAAGCTGAAATTCGTGTATCTGAATTTTTTTTTCGTTTGAGCATGAGCGAAGAATTATGAACACACATGCAAAACGTAAACGCAGACTATGTTTACAACTTAATCCTACTTTATGGCAAGACGCATAAATGACTGGTTTTCAGAAACATTTTTGCAGCAGTTGAATCCCTTGTTTCATAACACTATTTACTCTGTTGCAATATCCATAATAGCAACATACATTTTTTTACCCCGAATCCTCTTGCAGTTTTATAAAATATCATTTTACATTTGCTTTTTATTTCGCATTTTTCAATACATGTTCTTCTTAACTTTTATTTTAATTTATATTGAAATATATGTATAATAAGTGTTTTACACATTTTACATAAATTCATAAATATTTGACAAAATCGTGCATACACTCTTTAAATCGTAATAATAATTTCAGACACAATCTTAAACCATTCTATTAATAGATTCATGTGTTTCTCTTGATGTTATGTGGTGCGTTTAAAGATCTATAAATGATGGCTACGGAACAAAAAAAGTAATACGTTGCTGTCGTCCTGATGCAAACGTGGATAGTATGCGCTTACACTACTTATTGATCTAGCGCATATCAATAATCGAAATTGGCGATACAGGCCTTACTTCTGGTCAACTATTGTGACATACAGCAGATTGTGCTTCAAAAGTAAGTGTTGTGTTTGGGTAAAACAAACGTAATGTAACGCATATTATTTCAGTGGCTACTTTATTATAATAGAACGATAAAAGCAATCAATGGCTATTGCAGCATTCTATGCGTACATGGAAATGATTAAAACTACCCTGATGAATTTAAGTCATTCATTCACTTCGGTAAGTAGGAAAGCATAAGTTTCATAGTCTCTAGATTGAAATGCAAATATTGTATGGAAACATCCAAAAGCAAACGTATGATTTGGCAATACTCTAGTTTATTTAAATAGCACTATTTAGTTTCATACAACACAGAGCGCTATGTTTATTAACATCGGTCCATGTTTTGTTCACATCTAATCCACTTTGATGCGCGATATGGTGTATTTGAGCTTCCGTGTATTTACAGCTTAAGTATTCACCGTCGTGGAGATATACTTCCTCCCCTTTGGCGATCGTCAGCGTGATACTTAAACCTTCTACAAAAACGTGTGTAATTCAACATACAACTGTTATTATAACACTTTGACTCTGTTTAAAAACGAACATCAATGTTTACTGTTAAGTGATATATCTATCCAAATGTGAAAAACATACTCTTATCGTGATTTCTTTCATGTTAAAGTCGAGTTTACTTAACAAACTATTACTATCTGGAAAACCAATTGCTTCAACTATTTTTGCGCAGTTCTGAACTGTGTGAACTTACGTTTCTTGTATTTATAAATTTCCAAGTTAACCGCAAATATAACATACTTAAAACGAACTCAGCTTCCAAATAGAATTTATCCATATCGAAGTTGGCATGGTAGTCGTTATTCAAACGCCAGAGGGCGTTCCAATATAATTTGTTGCCGATGCCTAGAGAACCAAATCAATATCAGTGCAAATAAACAGTTAATAGCTGCCTAGTGCTTGACGATTAAATGTACACATGAATGATTCTGGGTTGCAGAGGTAGCAGTCAATATTTGTGTTAAATCATGTTACAATATACACCACATACAAATTGCAAAAGTGTCATACCTAATTGTTAATTTTTCATATGTATAGAGTTATGCCACGGTGTTTTAACGTTTATAAAAAATAAATATACGAAATCCAAACAAAGCCATACACTAAATGTTTTTAATCGCTTAGGAAAATGTAAATGTACAAAAAAGACGTTGAAAGGTATGAAACATACGCATTGTCTGTTGTTAATCATAGTTAAATAAGTAAATAAATAATATGTTTCTATTATAAAGCATAAGATATATGAAGATAACACCTTTTGATGTGATTCCAGTTTATTTTATATACTGTGATGCTGTTTTACCTGGTTACGTGATAGAAAATGTTTATATTTATGCACGAAGGAGTCTAGGAATCTAGGATTTTTATAAAAGTACTATTAGGAAACAGAACTATGATTATGATAAAAAATAAACAATGAAATTACAAAATGCAAGACTTACACAAGCAAAACCTTACTGGAAAATGTAAAAGAATAATAAATTAAAAGACAATAAGTTAGATATAAGTAGTAAGGAGTTTTTAAACTATTTGACATCAATTAATGATCCTAACTCTAGATTTTATCAAGTTGATGAATGTGTTTTGTTTTATCAGTACTTTAATGAAAAACTAAATATTATGTTTAAAGAGTTTAATGTAGCATTTGGTGAGGGATATCATCTGATATTAACTGTTGAAGATAGGCGTTAGAGGAATAAATGCTTGAAATAAAATCTATGCATACACATGTGAAATCAAGAATAAATAGATAACACAATAAGTAATGAAGATTTTTCTTGTTTTTTTAAGGAGTAAGACAAGGAGAATCATTATCGCCATTCCTATTTTTTATTTATATGTTAAATAGTTTTAAAGGAATATACATTGGTATGCTTTAACTATATGTGTTGTTTTATGTAGATAACATTGTTATTATGGCATAAACTGAGGAAAAACTTATTTAAGGTTTGTCTTTGTTAAAGGAATATTGTGATAGGTGGATTATGTGTTAACAATAATAAAACAAAGATTATGGTTCTCAAAAAAGGGGGACAACCTAGAAGGAATATTAAATTTTTGTACAAAGACCAAGCATTAGAAATTGTTAAATAATTTACATACTTAGGAATTGTATTAACTACAGTAGGATCTTTTGAAAATACCTTTGAAACACTTGCAGGTCAAGCCTCAAAGGCTGTTTTAAGCTTAACTCATATTTAATAAATTATCTAACAATTTAAATACAAACCAAATTAGAGTTGTTCGATCAGCTTGTTTTACCAATTTTAAATTATGGGTCAGAAATATGGAGCTTAACTGAGTCAACGGCAATTTAAAGAGTTCACTTAAATTTTGGGAAAAAACTACTAGGCGTAAAAATTCAAACACAGACTAATTTTGTATATGGGGGAACTTGGAAGAACATCCTTAATAACTAAAAGAGCCGCTAATTTAATACAATATTGGTTGAAAATTATTCGGTTAGAAGATCATAAGTATGTAAAGTGTATTTATAGCCACATGTGTGAGAATTTAATAAATGAATCAAATCAACATTCTTTGGCAAAATCTGATTGTAATCTGTTGCAGAACTTAGGTTTTCAATATGCATGGCTGAACAAATAAATATAAGAAAAACAAAAGTGATGACAATTTATTTATTTTAAAAATTGACGTAATCAGACTCAAGACCTAATTAGTACAGCCAAGAAAAATTTCTTTGCAGAGGCTCATGAAGAAAATAAAAATGATTCCAAGTCACTTTGGAGAATTCTAAAAAATTTGACTTCCTATAGTGCAAATATTTGTCTAAATATTGATGGGGCCATTTGTTTTGACGAAGAATCTATAGCTAAATCTTTTAACACATTTTACTGTTGCCTCAGTGCTTGTTGAGAAACTACAAGCAAGGGTTATTAAATTTCGCAAATCTTTTGTTACTGCTTTTTATGTAAGATTATGTGTTATTTTAAATAGTTATTCATTTTCACTTGTTACTGAAAGTCAGGTACTTAAATACTTATCTCAGCTCAGTGCAAATAAAGCTACAGGTCTAGATGGTATTCCCTCTCGATTTATTAGAGATGGGGCTCCAACTATTTTTATCCGCTTACACATGTTATCAATTTGTCTCTTATACATGGTGTGGTTCCAGAGGAGTTAAAGTCTGATAGGGTCATTCTTATTTTTAAGAAAGATGATAAACAGCTGTTGGCAATTATCTCCCAGTTTCTATTTTAAGCACTGTTTCCAAGGTCTTTTAGAGGGTTGTTACTGACCAGGTAGATTCCTATTTCAAAGCCAATAAGTTGTTTTATAAATTTCAGTCGGGTTTACGACATGGCTATTCAACGGATACATGTCTTATCCATCTGACGGACTACATGAGGTTGCAAATGGACAAAGGATTGGTATGGTACTTTTAGACCTTCAAAAGGCATTTGAAACAGTGGACCACTCAACTCTTCTTATGAAACTTAGTGCAGCTGGCCTTGGTGATGATATCTCGAGATGGGTAAAGGTCATATCTTTCTGATAGACAGCATCTTGTTGATATCCCAGGCACCTATTCATCAACTGCTGGTATTTCTTGCGGGGTTCCACAAGGGTCAATCCTTGGTCCTCTTCTGTTTTTGATATATGTAAATGACATGTCAGCTGTGGTAAAAATCAATTTATTATTATATGCAGATGAATTCTAGTTTCAGGTTAATGTAAGTCTGTCATTGAACATGCCCTTGAAGAAGATTTGAGTCTTGTTAGTCAATGGCCAGTTGATAATAAATTATCACTACATTTAGGTAAGACTGCGTCAATCTTATTTGGGTCAAAACATAGACTTAGGTCAAATTCATCCCTTTATATTACTTGCAATGGCACGGTGATTAATCCAACTTATTCGGTCAAATATCTTGGAGCTACCGTAGATCAATCTCTGTCTGTTGATACTATGGCTCGGTCTGTTTTGCAGAAGGCTAATGCCCGGTTGAAATACTTGTATCGTAAAAAGGACTTCCTTACCCAACATACCAGGAAACTCCTTATTATGTCCTTGATTCAATGTCACTTTGATTATTGCTATTCAATATGGTACCCCGGTCTAACTCAGTTGCTTAAACACAAGCTACAGGTTACTAAAATAAGCTTATAAGGTTTGTTCTTAATCTTGACGCCAGGTCACATGTTGGTCCACAACACTTCCGCTCTCTTAATTGGTTACCTGTCATCAAACGTGTGGACCAGATTATCCTTTGTCATGTTTTCAAGGTCAAAAATGGTTCAGCTCCTGATTATATGCAAGAGTCGTTTATCCCCCAAGATTCTGTTCATTCATATAAGACAAGGTCATGTAGTAGGGGTGCTTTTGCAATTCCAAAGGTCAAAGCTTTCGGTTCCAAGTCCTTCTGCTCTATTGGTTGCTCCTTGTAGAACAGACTACCAGCTGACATATCCAGTATTGAAAGGTTACTTTCATTCAAAGTAGCAGTTAAGAAGTACCTAATGGACAGTTTATAATTTTTATTTTTATATCATTATTATCTATGTATCATGATTGTTTCAGTATAGGAATATTTTAATCAGTTCATCTAGACCTAGTTATTTGATTATTTTTTATAATTGATGAAGTTGTGATATTGTTTTTATCAGCTTTCCTTTAGTTGATTTTAAATTATTTTTTATTAGGTTTTAAGGACATTGCGGAATGTGTAAGTTTGTGTATTTTTTGAAATCCATAGATATATTTTTATATTCCTTTATAGTCTATTCCCTACTGTGAATACAATATGCCAAAAATAGATTTGTACTGTAATAATAAAATTAGGCCATTTATCTGTGATTTCATTCCATTTATCAATGTGTAGTAATATGAACTTTATTATAAAATTAATGTTTTAAAAGTTACTTTTTGTTTGTAAAAAGCTCTCTATGTAATGCCACCAGCACAAAGGACCACAATGGAAATAAAAGTCGCTCTGTTTTGTTTTATCCTTGGTGTTGGTGTGCATGTCATGATTTATTTATTCTCATGTGTTTTACGATTCTGTATTATACATGTTGTTTTAAATGTCCGTGTATTTGAATTCAATGCCGAAATAAATAAATCAATCAATCAATAAATCAAGGTGTAAGTGATGAAAAGTATTTTTATCCTTGGTAAAGACTAGATTAAATGGTATATATCTAAAATTGGATATCAGAATTTAATGATTTTTCAAGAGCAATGCGTTACAGGCAGTTTTGCAAATAAGAATTGCAAACTTACTTAAAAAAGTTATTATAAATAAGTTTAGATTTGATCTTTGTAGATTACGGGTTTCTTCCCATAGATTAGAAATATAATCAGGCAGATGGCATAAACCTGAAGCCATACCTTTTCAAGATAGAACATGTTAACATTGCAATGGTCTTGATGATGAATATCATTTTTTATTAGAATGGTTTTATATGATGATAAAAGAAATTGTATATGAACAAATATTACTGGAGAAGACCAAACATGATAAAATTTATTGAATTAATGTAATCGGATAAATGCACTACCAACAGAAACATAGCTTTGAACCTCGTCCGAGTTCAATGTGGCATCAACGGACACCAGCAAACAATCGCCCACTAAACAAAAAACAACACATGATTCAGTTATTCTCAAGATTATTAAATTTATATAAAAACGAATCTTTTCGGGATTGCAGAGCGAAACTTAATAAGCAATACTAAAAATACTTGCCTGCGTGTTTAGATCTTGTATTTTTCCCGTTGTGTGACCATTAATATAGTATCAGACTAATGGTTACACAAGTGTAAGACCTTTTACCGTAAGACATTTTTGCCGTTTAAAAAAAAAGTTTTTTTTATGTTTTGTCTTTTCGCTCCTTGGTAAAATAAATTCTCCACTCGATTAGAGCACAAACGAACAAAAGTTGAATTACTTTGTATTCATAACATATAAACACTGATTACCATTTCATTAGCATCTAGGCGATATGTATACAACCAATATAAAAGAAAACGAAGTTAAAAATAAAATAGCCCAATCGAAAATGAAATTAGTAAAGATATTCCAAGATAAACATTTTGTAAAAACTTGTTGGCTTGCAGATGAAAGCTGAATATGAATGTTGCCCACCTATACTATGTTTAAACATATGCGAATAAATTACCTAAAAAGCATAAGCGTTCATCACCATGTATTACAAATATATGCAGCTAAATTATTTAGATAAGTTAAAAAATCTAAGACAGATACATGCCAAATCTTTTTTAATACATATTAAGTCTTAACATAACCTACTAGTTGACATATTTTACCATTGAGTAACTATCATTATCTCGCTCACATCAGTCATAAATTTACATAGGTGATATGACTAAATACTTGTCATAAGTAATATAACTAAATAAATCAAGAGTTATATAGAAAAAAGTTGTTACAAAATCTAGAATTCAAAAATGCCATATAAAACCAATACATTAGCTTTAATGCCATATTTACATGTTAACTTTAGACATACAAACTTATATTATTATGATGCAAGATTAAAGTTACTTAAAATTAATTCCATAAAACCATAGCATCTTAAAAAACGTGCTTTGAAATTAATTGTGCATTCTAGAAATTAAATAAATGCAAAAATATAGTGTATTTTACCAACTGAGGTAAACAAAAATATGTAAACTATAGCCTATAGGAACTGGATGAAGTACAGAAGGGTAGGCTGTCAATCAATTGTTTAAACTGTATTTATTGTAAGGGAACACCAATTGCTTGTTTAATACTTGTGAAATAGATACCTAGTAAAAGTATTTATGAAGTATGTGAACATATGGGCAAAACTACTCAGATTATCAAAATTCCAAACAGATCAATCTAACAAAAAAAACATGGTTTTTTTATTAATTGTTGTAAGATAATGCTAAGTCTAACTAGAGAAGATATTCAATAATTACGTTTATGGTGAGTTAGCACAGCCAATGATGTTAAAGACTTATCTTCCTAAATATATCCTCAATGGACAGTAATTGCCAAAACAGTTAAGCAGTTTACTGTATCGCATTAATACACAAAACTATCTAGCAAGTCTTTTGCAATCACTGTATGGGTAGCTGCTAAAGATCTTCAAATACACAATTTATTGTTATATTCAAATAGCGTTTATGCTGGTTTAAATGTAATTTAGTTTACAGAAAAGATGTTGAATCAGAATATTAAAATGGCATAAAGTACCATAAACATAATAAATGAATTTTGTTTCTGAAAAAAACAACCGTCATAAATCGTTGGAAAACACATTATTTTACTAAAATAATCTCATAATTCAGGTAATTTATATAAGTGAAATATAATATATCATAGTAATACGAACATATTGTTACCCTATTTGTCATACCTTAATGCTAAGTTTGCCATTCCCTTTCTAAAAGCATTCTAAGTAACACAGTTGAACGTTCAAACGATTTAGATATTTAACACAATACTTTCATATATACATGTTTACATAAAATGTCACTGTTTGTGATGGTATTTAAATTCAACTTATGAGTAGATATTTTTATAAGCAAAACAACTCATTTCAATACTTTGTCAAACATTTCGACAGATTATCTACTGCAGTCACATCGTAGACACTTCGTTTTGTAATGCAAACTAGTATCCGGAACATGTTAACATACTTATTTGTGCAAGAAAATACTTTCACGAGACTTTTGTTTGGTGTGTGTTGAGAACAGACTTTAAATATTAATATTGTCGAAGCTAACACGATTGTTAGGAAATATACTAGCGTAAATTTTGTTCAGCAATTATTTTTTTTGGCAAATTTCGAAATGTTGCGTTTAAATGTATCGTTTATTGACACAATTAACGTTATTCTTTTTTATGTAACCTTTTGTAAATATTGAAATTCGATAATTCACCTAATTATACCAAATAAAGTCGATACGTCACGAAGGAAGTCGACATGACCTAACAAAACATGAATCAATTAGTCTGTCTTTTGCAATAATATTTGAATATATGTATAATGTTGATCATATAGGTATTCTTTGAAAACATATGCGTATTAGCATACAGGCTGACGTGTACTATCCCTTATTATATTTACATTTAATGATCATATTAAAAGTATTAAACTGATAATTTGTTTGCAATGGATCTCAGGTGTTCAATCTGGGTGAGGTACGGCAGGCCCTGTAGTGATCCAAACCACAAGAAGATTTTTTTTCCCGCGATCGACCTATAATGGAAACAATTTAAAAACGAATAAATTGCTTGTACATGTATAACTAACATTTTTCTACGAGATCGACATAATTTATTGTGTATAACTTTTTGACAGGTTTTGTAAAGGTCCTACCCACATTGTTGTTCATTTGTTGTGTAGTGCTTTAACTCTTTATTTTGATATTATCGGTTTATTAAATCCAGAATATAGACGTGTTATATCCAAAAAATAAGCCTTTGTAAACCTGATTTGTTGCAAACCCCTGGTGTACTCCTCAGCAATCGGTTTTATCTCGAGGGCACTGCCGTACCCTTTGGCCAATGCGGCAGATGTTTCTCGCAATGAATCGTTATAAAAGAACGTCTCAAATACAATTTTAGTGCTATAAATTCAAAATGCATGCAGCTATGTGTTCTTATATATATAAATAAAATATGATTAAATAAGTAAATAAAAATTCAGGAAGCAGATATGTAATACAATCAAACACATATAAGGTTATAAGACAACGACTGGACAAGTAAAGTTTATTCACTGCCCACATACCTTATAACATATGATTTAAGAGTTTTACCTGGTGATATATCAATCGGAATATACGTGATCTTGAGTTGATGTCTTAAAATTGCGTTAATAACAATCCTGCTCTTCTTTGCATTACCGCTCCCCAGATCAATCAAATTCACTGGAAGACCAGTTTCTTGTAAAAAATCCTGATTTTTTTTTTTCAAAGTTCAAAGTTTATTGGCAATCGGCAATAAAAACATGCCTTTAGCCAATTACAACATAATTATGGCAAAGACAAAATGAACGGTAAAGTAATATCATCACACACACAAAGTACACATAAAAATATTCAAGCATAGTATATATGCATATATAAGATGTATTTATGTAACGAAACGTTGATATGCTTTGGATACTTTGGATTAAGGAACAGATAGTTCAGTAAGGGTATTATTTCTATATAACATAGCTTCTTTGAGGTATTTACAAATTCCTAATATTTTATTTATTTTTTTCGATGTCATAGTAGTTTGGAATAAATTTAAGGTAGGCCAAGAGATATGCTCAATAAATTTCAATCTTAAGTGTCTATAATTGTCTATAATTGTCACAACAAAGTAGGAAGTGATACTCAGATTCAACAACGTTCATAAATAATGAAATGAAACTTTACTAGTAATATTGCTTACATTTGCGAGTATACACAATGACACTTATAAATTAGCACTAATGTCGATAGCATATTTATGTCTCTTCTGCTTTTTCATTACATTTAATACTGTTAAAAGGAATTTGCCAAAGTTTCACAAAATGACAGATTTAGAACAAAATTTTCATAAATAAAAAAAGAAAGTATTCGATCCTCATTAAAAAATTCTTCAAAATAGATTTTCATTTATGGAAAATCATGGATCGAAATAGGAAAAAACACAGCATAGGGACATTTTTTATTATTATTAATCTTTACGATGTATTATTATATGTTCTTTAATTTATTAAATGACAATTTTATAAAAATACGAAATTCTGTGAACACGTCCCTTCAAGGTCATAAACTAGTAGTATGGATTTCCTGTGATGAAATCATCATCAAACATGCAGCCCTGTTTGTCGTACCTAAACCAGAGAGGGAACGTACTTCGGCGTGAACGTCATTCCTTTGAGGATCTGTTGGTCCATGTTTGTGGAAGTCAGTCCTTCAAATTTCTGTTGGTCTAGGTTTGCGGACTTCGGACCTTAGAGGTTCTGTCGGTCCATGTTTGTCGACGTCGGCACTTCGAAAGTCTGTTCGTTCGATGTTGTGTAATGCTTAAGTCTCTGCAGTTATATTTATACATTTAATTTAATTTCGCATAAGAATGGTCGCATAATCTGTTTACATTTTTCATATTACTTTTGCAACCGATGAGTGTGTTCTTAAAGCCACACACCTTCAAATGAACTACATGCCATGGTCAATTTAAGTATAAATCAGATACATATTTTATCTATGTCAATTAGAATATATCTGGTGGTTGCAAGGTAGAAATCCGTCTTTTTGCGCTTTAAAACTAAAAAATAATCGCGTTTGTCGAAATGGACGTATTCGTCTAGAAATCCTACTTTCGGTTTTAAAAGCGGTACCGTTTGAAAAATAATAAATTACTTGCTATCTAGGCTATAGATTAAATTATATCTATGCCAATTATTATATATCTGGTGGTTACAAGGTAGAAAGCCGTCTATTTTGCACTTTAAAACTTAAAAATAATCGCGTTTGTCAAAATATACGTGTAGAAATCCTACTTTCGGTTTTAAAATAATTAAAAATTAATAACTTTCTTGCTAACTAGGCTATAAATTTAATGACAATTTTGCACACTTGCAAATTGCATCTATATGTATTGATTAACATGTATTTCATTTCAAGGTGTGTGGCTTTAACAATTATTGACCGTGATACAGCGCCACGAATTGAACGACTTTTAAACTGTTGAAAGATTTAGTTCCGCGAAATATTAGAAGATGTAATACTTTTCCCGATAATAAGAACTAAAAACAAACATGTATAACACAATTTATCAAAATTGAATATTTAATCCTCAATTCTTTTAACTTAGCAATATAACAAAATAACAAAAATGATCTCAATTTCATCCGTGATAACGGTTTACAGTCATGGCACAAGAAATAACAATAATACCCGTTTGTTGCGCCTTAAATTGTTGAGTATGCTAGCATGTAAGTTTCAATCCCCAGTTATGTCATGTTTTGTTCGCTCTACTGATCTGATGACGATTATCTGCCTCACATATCCACATTGAAATACGCAATTCAGCATTTAACGGTTTGTTCGCCGTAACAGTGACTTCAGCCGCTTTATGTTCTCATAATTTAGATGATACATGTATAACAAGTCAACTGATCAGCACAGTACTTCACATACACCAAGTTAGGTTCAAAGTGTTTATGTTGAACTGTTATTGGTATTAACCCATGTATTTTATCATGTAAAAGGTGGAATATTCATGTTTGGTTTCTAAAAAGAGTATACGAGTGCTCAAACTCTTACCTCTTTGAAATTTCAAGCTTCTCGATTTGCTTTTTGACGAAATTATCTTTGATACGTACTTCTATTGTGTTTAAAACCGAAAAAATATTTTCATGTGAAAGGCATTTTACTTTTTAAGGAGTTTATGGCGACTATTAAATGGGAGGTATCCTATTAAATGGGGGGGGGGGCATGGTATAAAATGAAGGGTATGAAATAAAAAGAAGGGCATGGTGTGAATCGGAGGTATGGTATAAAATGAGGGCATAGTATAAAATGTAGGGTTAGGAATTGAAAGGAGGTAGAGTATTGAATAAGGGGGGTATGGTATAAAATGGGAGTGTACTATAAAGTTGGTGTATGGTTCAAATTCGGGTGTATGGTATCAAAGTGGGGAATGCCTTACAAATGGGAATTATGTTATAAAAATCGTGAAACTGGACCCACGAAGCTGTACTTCGACAATTATCTGAACTGAAACAAAAAAGGGCAATCTTTTGTATACGGTGCTTTCATGTTGGTTTGACATGCTCGTTGGTGTGTGTAAGATACTTGCAAAGATCTGAAATTGGTGCCTTCCTTTAGGTACTCTTTTTGAGCAGTAAAACAAATGATATATTTATAAAAATACACGCTAAATATAATTATAAAGTAATAACTTAGTACAATGTGAACATAAAAAGTCTATATGTACACAACTGTTGTTTTGCATGTAAAGAAAAATCACGAAGAAGAACCTTCTCTCTTGACGGCATAATGTGGGGCCTCTTAAATGATCATTACCAGTGTCATATATAGAGTCCCTTTGTTGTATACCCTAAGAACGCATGAAACTATTTTCACCGTAATCATTTTGCTGTGATATTTCTGATATATCACATGCTCATTTAACTGTAGACATAAAACCAAATCTTTTGTTTAAATTCGAAACTTTCTTGTGAAAATTTTAATAAACAAACAGGATTTATGATAATATATGGAATTCAAGATTGTTTTATTATGACCACATACAACCTTGTAGTTAGTGATCATAAATGAATGGCAAATACTAAATTTATGCTTACAAAATCAGATATAAAACAATTCAATAGTTTCCTAATCATCTATCTATTAAGTAGATATTACTTAAATATAATTCTTATCTATACTCATGCGTTTACAAACAAGAACGTTGAGTTTCACGAAATTATTTGAAGTTGTATTCTGTTCTTTTCGTACCCGTGTATACAACTTATTCTTTGATACATGCACATCGACTCTAATGAGTAATCCATTTAAAACTAACACTTTTAAGTAGACACTGAATCTACGTTATTTTGATTGATTTTTTTTCAGACATTTGCAGCGTATGTAAATCTTCCTTTGAAAATTATTCAAATGCATCGTGCTAGTGTACGCAATATGGTGTTGCCAAAATATCTAAGGTTTGATTGTTAATTTTATGCTGTAATAAATCACCATATAAATATCAGAATATGTAAAGTGTACCTTTAACTACATGTGGATGAGAATTTGGTTCGGACTAATTATTGAGACCATAGTGTTAAAAAATAGCAGATGTAGCTACGGCCCTGATTTCACGAGTAAAATTCAATAAACGAACGCCATATATGAATGGTTGTATGCATCATCGATGAAGTCTGACTGCTAGGTCACTAGGACTCAGTGGTAACTGAATCGGAACTGGGTCATTGACATGCAATGAAACAGAACACACTGTTATGGAGAAGACATTCTCTCATTATATATCTATTGATTCCGTGAATTGTTTGTAAAAGGAAGAAGTATACGAGTATGTATCAAGCTGAGTTACAATCAAACCGTTCATTATAAATGATGAATGTAACCCAAGGCACAGTACGTTGATCAAATCATTTATAATAGAACAGATTAAATATGTTTTGATTGACTCTGTATTCGGAAAGATATTAAGAAACTATTATTAACGACATGGACACCATTTAATATGAGTTTTATGCTAGCATAGGTGTTTTTATGACGCGTTGTTTGGTGCAAAATTAATGTTGTCAGTCAAACAGTACACAATTCTACTACCAATAGATATATTCATACATTCCTTTATACTTTTAACATTACAGTGTGTTTATTGCTTCTGTTTAGATATTTAGATATTCATAGTCAATTGTTCTGATGTGTGTGCTTACAATGATAAACCAATGAAGTTAGTCGATAAAAGACACATTAATTTGAATAACATACTTTTCATTTTATGTTGTTTTAAAGCATGTTAGTGTCAAACTCCCACAAACATGTCATGGCGTTATCTCTCAATAAACGCGTCAAGTTTGTTATTATCACATTGATCAGTTGGTACCTAGTTACCGTAAAGAATGGAGCACTAACATTAATCGATTTATGCCTAGCGTCTAGAAAAAGGGCCTTGCAAACAGCGGTGACTCCGATGAGCCGCCGCATGATGCGGCGTCTCTTCAGGGTCTGCGCTGTTTGCTTCAAGGAATTTCTGTTAGAAATATTATAAATATAGAAATAGATATACTAGACATCCCTATTTTGTTTAAATAAATTGATTCAATTTAGAAGGATGGGAGAGTCCACTAGGCTTAAACGGGTTAAATACTGTACATGTAGTTGTTGTTCTACTTGAAAGACAAATGTTATGAAATTTGACATAAACAATGGACTGTTTGAATAACAATGACTTGATAGTAGATTTAAAATATGAGTCGTGTTCTGAGAAAACTGGGCATAATGCATGTGCGTAAATTGTCGTCCCAGATTAGCCTGTGCAGTCCACACAGGCTAATCTGAGACGACACTTTCCGCCTAAACTGGATTTTTGCTATGAAGAGACTATATTAAAACGAAAAATACAATTAAAGCAGACTGCACAGGCTAATTTGGGATGACACTTAACGCACATACATTAAGAGACGTTTTCTCAGACCGCGTCTCATATGTATTCACATACAAGCAGATAGTTTTTGATCAATCAACGATTGTTTCCATGCTCACGCATATTATTATGCGTCATGACAATGTGACGCTTTATTTAGAAAGAATATGTAGTTAGTCATGAGTACAAGATTATTTTGGAAGGTTTGGAACACATGAACCAATAGCCTTAACAAGTGCCTCGGTTTTTCGTGTCGAGAAATGAAACCTATATGTCTTTAATAAATACGTTACCCATCATATTAACATATTCTGTTTTTAAAGTAAACAACAAACGCCATTAAAACAACATAGACAAAATGACTTCTCTGTTATGCCGGTAACTGTTATTAATAAAACTGAAATACATGTAAGTTTATCCGATTCGTTGTCATTTCGTTTATGTATAAATATTGATAAAAAAGCATAAAAAGTACAGACAAAGCTTAAATAATATTTTGTTTATAACTACATTATAAGTTATGACCAGGAGTATAACTGACTGCTTTTAATGTTGCCTGCTATTGATATCGATGGATGTGCTTAGGAGGATCTAGATGAAATACTAACGAAATATTGCTTTATTGTATTATCTTTAGCACCGAAAATCAACTAAGCAATTTGGCCAATACCAAAGTCCGGTTGACACTAAAGTTCGTTCTTTAGATTACGCACTTTGGGTTTCAACACAAGAGTGTGAACCGCAATACGGTGTTTTACACCAACGTTGTGCAAACATATGAATTTGGTGTAACATAGATGCATATCTACCATACATTAATACATAAATAACCATGCATTTTTACAAAGATTTGTTAGAACACACAATAATATAACCAAAACACTTATTCGTTTCAACTTCAACTGGTCTGCAACTTCTTAAGTGCCCTAAAACAATAACACTAAACAAAACATTTTTTCATATCCTTTATGTTAAGTTTTGTTGTAAAAAATCAACAAATACTCTAAAAGACGCACGTGGTATTTCCCCAGTTTTAATATTATTAAATCGAAATACATTTTCTGTTTATGGGGTATTGCAAATGAATATTTACTACCTAATAATGTTAATGTTTCCCAATAATTATTTTATTCCTGCATCGAGAACAAACATTATTTACAAACATTATTATTTTGTTCTAACATTTAAATTAGATGATCATTAAAAGGATCACGTGACCGTCGATAGCTGCCTCACGTCAGTCTGTCGATATAATTTAAATTCTTGAATGCCTTAATATTTCAATGTATCAGATAGTATAAAACCGAACATACAACAACCTCGAAACAATGAAAAATAATGAAAATACCGATTTAACCATACCTAAACCATACATAAATAACTTTCGTCAGTTAGAAACTTGGTATGAAATTATCTTACCGTGTAACAATCTTTCTTCAGCATCATCGTAATAACAGGAACGAAATAACCAATTTTTTAATTTATTATTTACTCAATTGCTGTGCAGATATTTAACGTTAATACCAGATATGAAAATCTACTGACCTTATATGGAAAAAATGCACAGTATGAATGTAAATTGAAAAAAAGATTGTTTTGTATGATCAAGTGCCATATTTTAATTTATATATCATATAAATTAAACACAGCAAAACAAACCGTGTTACGTGAGATTGCAATATAAATTTAAAGTATTTAAGTGATCGTAAAAGTCCCATCCACAAATGAAAAATAAAATACCTTGCTCACATTTTTATAACTGCGACAAGCTAACCTCTAGTTTCACTAGTAATACAAAATATTTTATTAAAATTCAGGTAGCTAACGACACTTAGGCGTTGATTAAATAATAAAACAAACAAATAAATCAAAACATGTTCAGCAGTGATTCATGTTTTTTTTTCATTTTAATGATCACAATATTAAAATCAATATTTCAAACATACTTGCAATTAATTTGACTTCTTCTATTCAAATTAAAAGTAAACCTATGCACAATATCATAAACTGATTTTAAATGGTATAATTGCTGCATAATGATCGGATATGATCAGATATGCACATTTAATCGAAAGGATTGTAAAGATATGGTATCAAAATTCAACGAACTCAATGAATTGTTTTATGCACAAAACAACATTAATTGGTTTCGGTGATGATCGAATTTGCAAAATTGCGTCAGACCATATTGTGCGCAGTACGCGACATTATTACTTAAGAATAATACCAAAAGAGAAAATGCATATAAAGCTATTTGTCCGTTGA
The DNA here is from genome assembly GCF_020536995.1 of Dreissena polymorpha. Classification (NCBI taxonomy): domain Eukaryota; kingdom Metazoa; phylum Mollusca; class Bivalvia; order Myida; family Dreissenidae; genus Dreissena; species Dreissena polymorpha. The sequence continues at coordinate 52,693,861 of NC_068357.1, read as the reverse complement.
GATGTTCATCATTTATAACACGTAATACCTGGAGAACCGGATTTAGTTACTCATTACCCAGTGTACCAGTCTTCGAATGTTCTTCCATTTTGTTTTCATAATCATACCAATTACGAGAATGACGTTGCTAAATAAAATAAAAGGGAAATAACCTCAACAGTGATTGAACTGTGATTAACCTCCCATGTTAACTGCTCATTATATCGTGTGTTTCGGAAATCGTTTTAATATATACATCTAACAAGTTTTGTTAGTATATACCAAATTACTGTATTTTAGCAGGTTTAATAGAGAAAAGGACGACTAAAACGTTTTTTACTTATTCCATCGGACTAGTAGTCAATTTTTGTAATTGTCCCTACCTATATTTTGGTTCCCCCGACAAATCGACCACCGTCTAGCATCGCTTAACGGGAGTTTCTGCAACTGGTGATGTTTAAATATATAAGCTTGAATGTGATCTGAATATTTACTATATTTGCAACATAAGTATCGTAAACATTCTCTATTCATAAAGACCCTTTAAACACATTTGACTTTTTATTTCCATACCAGCAGTAAATATACAGATATGAAGTAATTTCTATACAAACTTAACAAGAATTTCTTGGATACAAAAATGACGAAAAAATCTGCTAGTCTTATCGATGGCCTTTCTTTGTCGCGAATAGCGAATACGTTAGTTTATTTTCTTGCTGACGGAGCTTAAGCTCCGTTGGAACTCCGCCTGAGCTCCGCCGAAGCCGTCATGCTTATCTCAAGATTATTGATTCTCACGATTTTATGGCGTTTCCTTTGTTATAAACTCGTATATGAGCAAGTTGTTAATAAGTCTTTTTTTCCGATTCAATTAAGTTTAACAGTTCATACAAGTGTGATGTTAAAATACTAAAATAAAATACATATGAAATTGTGTACGTTGAATAAAATAAGAATGTTTGGATTTTATTGGGAATATTAAAAGGTGGAAATCAATAGAAGTGTTTATTTGTGTTTGGAAATGGATTTAAACTAAAGTAAATTCCAATGTGGCAGTGAAATTTGTGATACTCTACAGTCCGCCATTAAAACAACGAAATGTTCGCTACATTGTTCATTGACCTCACACATTGAAACCGAACATGTGTTAATTTATTATTGAATACCTGAAGTAGAAACATTGATATAGAGATATTTCACCTTTATCTTCACCAACTTTGTAAATACAAGAAGGCGCATAATAATGTTTACTTGCAGGTCAGAGTTAGGTTACCTGCCCAAACACATATGTTATGTTTCAATTGAATATCTGTAGCGGAAACAGTGATATCGAGATATTGCACTTTAAACTTTACCAACTTTCAAAGAAAAAAGAGAGAAATTCTGCTAAATTAAATGTCAGAATTATAAAACTTGGTGAGTGACCTAAAAAAATGACAAAATATGTTTTCATTGAGTACCTGTTCTCGACGCTAGATTCCGTCCCTACTAAGACAGTATCTCGATACAATGTATTTTTGCAAACCTTCAGACGAGTATGGAGTTTGGTTATTTATTTTCGGACTGTAGACCAAGCACAAATAAAATTTGCATTTAACGAAAAAATTCATACGCAAAGTCCTCCAGATTACGTTGTGTATTCTTTAGAACTGGAAACGTGCATACTGCTGATATATACTAGTTATGGATATATAAAAATACTTTCTTTCCTAAGGGACATTGAACTAACACGTTTGCATATCGATATTGATATATGAAAGGAAGAATTGGAGATTCTGCCCCATTAGAAAAAGCCCAGAAACCTTTAATCGGAAAAGACTTGAAGGTTGCGGTTTCCGTAAATGTCGACGAGTGCATTTTTGAATGAGTGAATACTAGTCCTAAGACTAATTATAAATTATTGTGTATTGTATTATAATATGAGTTTATACGCCGTGAAAGTGTGAAATTGTTTGAATTTTTAACTATTAATGACGCTTTTGAGCAATCAATTATTGAAAGTGCACGCATTTTAGTCATTTCCATCAAACAAATCATGAATTTTCACATACCGATATACCCAGTTGTTTGTTGAGTTTCAAATATGGGTTTGTTTTGACAAAACGCTAGAACTCGTTACTGAGAAAGACATTTGAAATTATCGAAATAATACCACTATGACATCATACAACTGCATATCTTTATATTCGTCTGGATGCAAATAACTTCACTAATGTTAGTTAATTATATTGTAAAAATTTATCATGTTTTAACATAAATATATCATTATAAATTATGTTTGGTCTTAATAAGGCACATGGTCCGTTTTTTCCCTTTAAGAATATTATAAATTGCGTTGTACTATTTCATGTTTTAAAATTTGATTATATAACATATTTAAAGTTTGTAAAATCTATTAAGAGCTCATAATATCCGTTATACTGTGCAACGGTTTCTAAAAAAGTCTTACAGTAACTGTAGAGATAAGCTTTACATACAGGTGTACAGATAACATGACATTCGACTTTTGAAGAAAAAATTACACGATCTAATCAAATTAAATGTAGTATAAAAATAAATTTAAGCATTATACCGTTATAAATAAGACATGCATTTTGCATCAAAACTCCATTTGGCAACATCTTTACAAATGTTATTTCAAGTGATGATAAAAAACCGGTTGCTGATATATTGAGTTTTTAAGGTACTTCTGCAATTTTGTGGAACGGTCACAACCCGCTTATATGTTGAAATTTTATTTCGGTTTTAAAGTGATCAATTACATGAAAGGAGGGACTGGTGATTGAAAACATCTTAAAGCTGTAACAAAACAGTATGATGGGTGCGTGTTTTAATGAAAGGTTCGCATTCTTAAACATTCTTGTTATTTGCCCGTGTGTCACGGAATTGTCCGCATGATTTTCTCTAGAACACAGATAACTAAGGTTTTGTTATAATATTCGCTTGATAATTGGCATTAAGTTGCATATCACAGTGAAAAATATCATCCATAACATTTTATTATTGTACATTTGGTAAATGATATATACTTTAAATAGTACATCCGTCTGTAATTTTAATTTTGTACGATAATTATAATTTGCATCTACCCATTTAAGTAAGGTATCGATATACTCTTAAGTTAATAACGGCAATTTTTATTTGCTAGTGTCTCAATTCATAACACTAAATTCATAACACTGAATTTTATTGCGTTGGGCTAGTATTAAAATATGTGTGTTATGCTTCGTATGAATGAGAAATCATTATCACATTATTATTTTTTGAGATCATAAAGATATCATGAAGATCTTCGATAAATGAAATTTAATGATTGGATGTATGCAAAGTTTTATTCTACAGAGTGCAAGCCCATATTTACTACTACTTTTAAACGGAGTGATGCTCCGAGTTTCATTATTTAAAAAAAATGTTTATTTATGTAAAGCAAAAACAATACAACAATTTTTGCACATAACGATTTGGAAAATTCTTCTTTTTTAAGTGGAACAGTTAGAACCAAATGTTGTTGCCAGGATTGGATAATAAGATAAAATGCGCGATCTTTCGCTAATTCAGCCTTAAGAACAAGCGCTATGAACGCTGTGTTGTTTTAATGACTTTGATCGAGAGTATTCAGAAAGGAAACGCTATCTTATAAGTATTTAATATTTTTTCCATTTGTATACAATTATAATGTTTACATAAAAAATTAACTATATAGATATTTATTTTAATATCACCATAACGTACCTGTAACGGACTACTTAATGTATTTTAATGTGACAAAGGCACACGGACAAGTAGTAATCAAGAACCTAATAAGCATATTCATTATATTAGACAATAGCATTTTCCCTGTCAAGTGGTTGTTTAAGCACCAGTGTAATGGATTTTTTTGTAAACCACTTGCATAAAATGCGTAAATCATCAACAAATGATGTAATCAATTACATCCTTCACTCACACATCTAGAAATAACATGCTCAAAAATAAAAATCTTACTTTGACAATTTTTACTTACAAGAAAGATTATTGTATTATAGTGTCGACCATAACGTTGGTTTTATCAGTGTTTTAATTGTATATAAATACATAACTAGCAAACTGATTTGCATAAGCAAACGCATTACTCACATTATATATAACTTCATAATGGAAGGATGCATGTCGTGTAAGTGTGTAAATGATATAAAATGTTCGTAACTATAAATCATTAAAGTATTGGCAAGATTTGATTAATTTCTGCATGTTTGTTTTCAACGGTCAAGGCACACATACTCATAAAATTCAAAACGCAACGAGCTTTACCTACCAGGGTCATAAAGCTATACTGTATGCATTTAATCTGCGGTTTGTTTGTATATATGTGAATGGCCATTATAAAAAATTCGCTTAAACGATTAATAGTTATAACAGTAATGATAATGTTAAAACAGCTATTACTCATATCTATGCATAAAGTCATAAAATCATGTCACAAGTGCGTGTCAAATTTGTTTTATTTGTTTGAGACATTTATCATTTGCCGAGATGTAAGTCGAATGGAGAGAACAGCATCTCATCTTCATAAAGATTTATGATATGACGAAGGTATTATTGTGGATCATTGAACGCGATGCGATTAAACAGATTAAACAGACTGTAATAACCAAACAGCTTCAATATACAAAAAAGCCATAAAATATTTCAATTTGGTTTGCAATATTTTATGATAAAAGATGACAAGAAAATAGTCCTACTTCATGTCTTTTAGGTAAATTATTCTTGAATTTTTAGTTTGTCAGTTTTAGTAAAATGTTATAAAAGCCTCTTAATTCAGCGATACCGACCAGCTGTATGTAATAATCTTGCAATGTAATTTGTAACATATCATACATCAGAGAATACATATTATATATATATGTATATTTTATTGTAGTAATAATTGGTTGTTTATCAATAATGCAACCACAATGTATATGATACTAGAAAGAAAATGAATTTTAGCGAAACATTTTACTACACTACCCGAACATGTATCTCAATTCTGATGAGTTGTATGACAAGCATTTGCTCTTAAGCAAAGTGATATTACGATGGTTTGGCGGATTTTCAAAAATGTCAACTAAATAAACAACAACAAAAGAGCCCACGTTTGAATAAAAATGGTTTAATCTATTGCGATCATAATTAAGAAAACAACTGTTAGGGAACATTTTGCCAATTTTTATCTTCAGATGAAGAAGTATAGTTTCCTATGGGCGAGTGTTCTGAAGGCATATATCTCATTAAAAATGTTAAAGAGACCTTTTCAAGTTTTGATAAATTGACAAAAAATGTAACAGATTTGCAAAAGTTTCGTTGTAGTAATGTTTTTTTTTGCAACGAAACAGTAATATTGAACATTTACTATGCTTTGAAATATATATGATGTGCATTTTTTGACGATTTAAAAACATGAAAATTATAAAGCGTTACAAACGCAAAACGACTATATGATTTGGAAATGTATATTATCATCATTACAATTTGTGACAGTACAATTTTGTTAGCACGGATGGCCGAGTGGTTTAACCGTTGGTCTGGATTACTTTTTTATTTTTTTTAATATTATTTATTGTGGAAATCTTTAGTTCCGATGTATAAATTTATCAATTTAAAGCATTTAATGTCAAACTTCAAAACATGGCAAAATCTGTGAAAACGTCTCTTTAAAGGAATATTGACATTTTTTTGCATAATTTTAAGTGAAAACCTAACTTTAAATGCATTATACAAGTTATGTTTTGTAGAACGTTTTTTTATGTTGAAAAACGAATTTTCTTACTGTACGTGTTCGTGTTTTCAATTTCAATTTAGCTTTATGGGGATCATGGTAAAAACTCGTAAATGCAATTCAGTTTCGGTGAAATAATGATCGATGATATAAACCAAAAGGAACATTTTCAGAATGGAGCTTTAAAAAACAATATGTAATGACGGATGCGTGTTTCAGTAAAAGGCGGACTTATCACAGTTTTCACTGCTTTTGCATTCGTTGACACGTTGACATCCATCAAAGTGTCGTTTAAATGTCCGTATGCTTTCCACTAGAATACAAATTATTGAGAAAGGAAATGAAATTTCCGTGACAGTTGATCCTTAACATGCATATCACAGTGAAATGCATTAGCTAATGCAATCATTATTGCATGCTTTGTGTTCCTCAGTAACAGTGTACAATTGGTTTGTTATTATCATCGTGCTAACTCTCCTATGAAAAGGTTGCACTTGTTCTGCAAAAGGCACAACGTGATCAACCAGGTGTCTTTAATGACATTCGCATTCATTTTGTATCTCCAATGAAAGGCAAAACCTAAGTTAAAGGTGAATATTTGTGTTTTTAATATGTTATTGTAAATTTTGTCCAGTGTTGTATAGACAATTCGGATTGCATGACGTAAAAGACCAACGTAAAGAAATTCTTCTCCTGATGATACTTTTAGAATTGCAGTGTTTCTATATTGAATCCTTTAATGTCATCCAGTATATATTCAGTATAACATTACATCGCAAAATTATTATTGCTATAAATGTAATCGTAATAAATGATTTTGGTGTTACGGTAATTACTATGACATTCATAAATACTTTGCTACTATTTGCAAGTTACAGGCTAATTTATTTACTAAAATTATCCGAACTGATTAACCGAACATATTTGACCCCGTAATACCGATTTACCAAATTTATATATATTTGCGTATTGTTGCACGAACTTTTAATGTAAAAGGCGATGATCTTAGCGATTAAGACCGAAGTTTTCACGTAACGTAAAACCAGTGGAAACGACGTGCGCCAATAAATAAGTTGTATTTTATACCGTACCCAAAATGAATAATTTTCATATTCTTGTGATGAGTTTCACTTTGTGGGATCCGTTTGCCATAGGAATCTTACTACTATCAATTTCGATTGAATGAACGAAGAGAAAGTTACAATTATCAGTACCACTTGCAGTGAGGTGTGTATTGCTCCTTCTTTGCCGTGATAATTTGACTTCCACTTTCCAAACAGTGTATTGATTTTGGATATATTAACTCGACTCATATCTTAACACCTTATATTGAGTCGTGCCTTTGGTGCAACAATTCATAAAGCATGCCACCTTTTAAATAATGGTTTTGTATTTTAAAGATAATGAGATACAGCGACACAACATAAGAAAAGTGTTATAATTAACTGTTATCAAAGTATTTTTTTTTAAACTTTCGCAGACAGTTATATGAGAATAATTTTGGTAAACTGAGTCGTGTTTCATTTTTTTTCAGTTGTTGTAGAACTCTCTACCATGCTTTACAGCAAATTGTCGAATTGTGATGATAGGATTTTATGATAACGATACGGCCAATAAGCCTTTATCAAGGATACCTATGAAGATACAATAGAACGATCCAATGAAACGTCGACGAATAATTTTTGTTGATGTCTATGGGAACGTCTTCCTCATGGAGGGTTAAAACAGTATTTCAGCTATTCTGTGGAGCAAGCTTTGAAACCTGAACGATGTTATTTAATTACTAAGAAAGAATGATTGATGGTATGAACAAAAAAGAAATATTTTCAAGTGGGCGCTATAACAAAAACCTGATGATGGATGCGTGCTTGTAAATCATATTGTTTCACTTAACTTGTATTATCAACATAATGGCATCCGCCTGCATGCTTTTGTTTTTTTGCAGATGTACTAAATGATTTAGTTATTGATTAACACTTTCGTGAACATTCAAAAATAATGCGGAGTACATTTGAAGTCTTGACAGTTGCGAACAATTATTATTTGAGTCTATATAAAATGTATAAATGGTAAACACAAATATGTACAAAGGCACAAACAAAAGCGGTCAATTTAATTTGAATACATCCGGTGAAGCAAAATTCTTTACATAATATTTGAGCTATATTATGTTTTGAAATTAATTTAAATAAGTAATATATATTGCATGCAGTTAAAAGTTTCATGGACTTCGATTTACTTTTTGATGCATATGGTAAAGAACTATTTAAAAGGAATGAACATTCAACATTCAGATACGAAAAAATTATTCTTACCAATGTTTGACTGTGAATTCTGAATACTACCAAAGGTATGTCATTTTCCGGCCAATAGCACAACACAGTTGTTTAAGCTATAAAGCCTCTATATGCATTAAATAGCATCGACTATTCGTTTACCGTCTCCTCTTTTATAAATATGATGCCAAAAGTAAGTGTAACTAAAAAACAAGCCAATAACACTTAAAACATCTGGCATAACATGCTTAACTCATGTATTATCAATCGAAAGTATTTAAATGTATGCAGGTAGTATACAGAAAATTTTATTCGGATTATGGCGTTGTCCTCTTGTTGGTAGTGTGGTGTCTTCAAAATATTAAACGTGCCACACAAAGAAGTGAACTTAAGTTGTGATCTATAATTAAACATAATAACCACTTTCGACGCAGTTCTACTACGTACTCGTACGAAGATCATTAAAAAGTTTTGATGATTTTTTTAGATGTTGTGTTTGTTATATCAGTCTCGTGCATCAACAATCTTCAAGGACTAATTAACCCGCAAATTGAAAAAAAGTACAATTACACGTATTTGTATATTTATCGGTGGTGTAGCAGTGATAGATCGGTCTGTTCCTAACCAATTGTTTTATTGATCAATTTAAATCTTTAAACCCAATAGGCACATATAAGATATGCAACTGTATGTATTAGTTTAAAAGCACAGCCATGCCAAATGCAAAACCGACACTTACACACTTGAATTAAACTTTCCGTAATAGTGGCCCATTGACGGAGCTAAATAAATAAGAAACTAAATAACAAGCAAATCTGTCTTGATCTTTAACATTTTATGTTTACATAATACACAAACCAAATAAAAAATGGTCATAAAGTACAAGTCATGTCTTACTATTGGTACATAAAAATTAGTTCAACCTCGAGGTTAATTGTAGTCAATTGCAAATGTAAATTGCCTTCCATATGGCACGATGTTTTATTAATTTATTATAAGCCTTTGAAAAGAGAATTATTCACTGCGTCCATCAAATTATCATGGAATCATTGTCCCCAAAAGTATAATAACTGCTTATGACTAAACATGATATTTAGAAAGATAATGTATGATCCAAAGTCTTACATTCGGTTACAATATTGATGAATATATCAGAAACTCTTACGTTCAATAAACGTTCTTTTTCTTTTTATAGAAGTTTTTTTTGTAGTCCGTCTGGAAATGATATCCAATTTAGGATTATTTGAATGTTTATAATGAACTAGGAAAAAATGAATAAAAACATGCGCATAACATTTATATTATTTTTTATATTCGACATCAGTTCAGATAAGGTTAACGAATAGGCAAAACCGTATATAACATTTTTAATAAACACACACATTTGAAAAGGTTTCTTATATAATTTCAGTTTGATTATACTGTTTATTCGCATATATCATTTGCAGTATATAATTAACATTATTATTGTATCACTATCATTCATAAACAACGGTAACAGAAAAGAACAGATCACATGGTTAAGGAGGTTCGTTAGTAAATCTGGTCTTTTTTAGGAGATTTATAAAACACACAACACATTTCCTTAATATCACAAATAATGATGTTTTTATTGGAAATTTTATTAAAGTTGTAAATGTGTCCCGAAAACATTAACATTATATATAAAAAATAAACCCACCAGCAGAATAAACCCAACACGTATTTTAATCGGACATGAATAACGGAACTCATCCATCAACAACTGAGTCAGCCAGATCCGAATCATCGCAGAGAAGTTATTGACGCCAATACTTCAACATGAAATTGTAACTTACATATGCGTAATTGATTAACATATTATTTGATGAACATTACGGGGTAAATCGATGAAGCACGTCAAATGAACCAATTAATGTATATTTATGTATGACACACTTTTGCTATTCATGATTTAACGAACATAACATAAACTTTAGTTTTATTGAAAATTTCTTCTCATTACACATGCATTTTTAACGTTTAATTATACTAAGTTTAAGAATTGAATTCAATATAAAAACGATGTCAAAGTACACTTACATGCATTCCGAATTTCGTAACAACACTATGTAAATAATGGAACTGAATTATATATTTGTATCAGTGCAACCATGGAGCCACTGAACACAACTATGATGGGACGATAACCATTATAATAATACGCAAAATAATTTATCGAAATAAGGAAAGTTTAATACACGGCAATTTGAACGTTTGTTTGTTTTTTAGAATCTTTAAAAGTATATTTTGAATTACCCGCTTTAATTTGTTATTAGTCACCGACGGTGATGTATCGATCCACAAAACTTGATTGAGAAATATCATTTACAGAAATTATTTATTTTCCATCGTGCCATTACATGTTATTTCTGTTTTCATGTGGCAATCGTGACAGATGCACTTTTTAAATATTGAACAATGTTTTGTTTTCTGCCAAATATTGTTACATGATGAAATTTACTTTCAATGCTGACGCTATATTCAGTCTGGTGCCATCAAAAACTTATTTTTTTAGTGTATAGAAATTTTCGTCTACGTTTTTTATTATCTGCGGATGATGGATACGTTTAAATTATTGAAAACGTTTCGTTTAATATTGCTAACAATTTATATAAACTTAATTGGTTATCATTATTTTTGACTTCTATTAAACGTACAATAACATTTAAACAAGCCATACGTTTCCGACTTTCCGATAAATATAGATAATATATAATGAACATTTCTTTAAAATAAAAAAATAACAGTTTAAATTCAATTTTTCTTAAAAGATCGGCATTGTTCTTCCTGACATGTATCGGGCGGACATAGCGGCGCGGCTGACTTTTCGACAAATTGAAAATAATTACCCTGCTGAAATGGTACACAAACATTCCAGTCAAAGTTTCAGTTCACTGGAAACTATGGCACAAATTGAAACTGATAATTATGACATGTGGTTTTCGTAAAAATTGACCCGGGCAAAGTGTGTAAGTGGTTGTTTAATAACATACAGAATACAGATTTGCATAATTCGGTAAGGTAAAATAGTTGCAGCAAACAAAAAATGATATCAAGGCTATGGTCAACATTTGTACATTAACGGTTAAGAGCAATATCAAGACTGAATTGAGCTAATGGAATCAAACTCAATACATAGATATTTGTATTTAAAGGGATTAGATAAGTGGCAGGTGGAATTAAGATTAAGATAATTTTCCCCAAAACATGTAAACATAGTTCCGATCAAAATATACATAGGGTGTCATTATACTATTATTACAATAAATTATGCAAAGATCACCGATAGGACTTTTTATGTTGAAGGTCAGACTAAGTTCACATCGTTCACATTATTGAAGAAATGTGTAGTTCCTTATCTGTAAACATAATGTTTCACAACGAATACGCAGATATTATTGATTATGTCCTTTTCAGCATGTCTTTATGTCGGACTTATTTAACAAAGTTTATGCAGATATGCAATATGTTTAGCATTAGCAGCATGTAGATTATATCGATTTTAATGAAGGATATTCTTGATAGCATCATGTGGATTATATCGATTTTAAAGAAGGATATTCTACATAATAATCATAACTGGACTGTGATAAGACGGAATATATTCGCGCGCGCGTTCAATACATGAAAATATCAGATGGTCATGTGGACCAATTGACTACTTTGCAGAATATCATATATACAATGCATTGGTTGCCTGCCAGACTGGTGCTTTGAGAGCATTGATTGTAACAAATGTGTTTATAATTTTTAACACTATTTTTTAATGAAATATTGCGAAAAGATTATTGTCATATTTAAGACTATGGTCAAACAAATAAAGGTCAGCGTTTTAATTAGTGTTTATTGTCGTTCGTTGGCAAAATTGGCATATTATTGCTTTGGGCCATTAATAAATTCTCAAAAGTGTGGCACATTCGTTCAAAAACAATATATACAATGCAGTATAAAACACACAATAATAAACAAATCCAAATATAGTTGGTTTAAACACTATTTATTTAGTTCATTGAAAGTACATATAAGCAATACAATACAAACATACATATTATATTTGAGCAATATGCTAGGCAGGTAGACTTGCAGTATTGCTTTACATAAAGGCTGTAGAATACAATTGGACAGAATTGAGAAGGAAGCTCGAGGCTTATACTATGTCTCTCTTCTGTCAGTTAGAAGCGCTGCTGTAATGGTGTAAACAACCAAACGTATAACAACTATTTAAAGACATGTCAAAATTACGAACAATATATTACAGTGATAGATTATTGCATACTGGTTAGAAATGTAAAATTAATATAAACTATAATACAAAAATTATAACAGAGTAATGTAGATAGCATAAGAGCTAATAAGTGGAGAAGGAAAGGGATAGCAGTGGAAGAGTAAAGTTTCAGAATTAGAGAAGTTGCGGTAAGAAAGGAAGCAGTTGCGGGAACGGGGCATCGTTAGCAGAATATGGTTTGTTCCTGAGATAGAAATGGGTTAGAATCTATGGCTATCTCGGATGTAAGACTGAACATGTTTGAATATTAATGAATTTACTTCATATGAGCCGTCTTTAACACCGAAAAGAAGAAGTTGCAAAGTTATGGGTAAGAATCTAGACAGATTGTTAAAAAGGATAACTCTTTTTTCTGCATAAATGGGGCAATTGAAGAAAAAGTGATATGTGTCTTCAATCGCACCGCATTGACAATATGGACTTTGTACAATGTTTTTTGAGTACAAATGTTCATTTAAACTGCTACAATGCATTCGTAAACGCGCATGTAGAATATTAGATGTCCGCTCCCCATCGTAGAAATGCTGGGGAATTATTTTCTTATCTTTACCAAGATTTGCTTTGAAAGCAGTGAGAGAAGGAGCCGTTCTCACCGATTCCGGTAAATTGTTCCATAAGTTTATAGTTGATGGTAGGAAAGATCGAGTAAAAAGTTGTGATTTGCATTGGATACTGCGAATGTTGTTAGAGTTACGAAGTGGATAAGCAGATCTTTCTCCCACGCTAGAGGGGATAAGTGTGCACAAGTATGGGGGTGCTAGTGAATTATACATTTTATAGAAGTGGGTAAGTTTATGTTTTGTTCTCCTATTTTTTAATGGTTCGAGAGCAGTTTCATTGTATAGGTTTTGCAAGGATGCCAAACGTGTCCCCCCGCTGATTATCCTTGCTGCTTCCTGTTGAATCTTCTCAAGTTCTATTTCATCTTGTGTATTAATGTTATCCCAGACTATATCAGCGTATTCAAGAATTGGTCTAATAAATGTTGTGTAAATCGATAGAAGAGACTTTCTATCGAGCGTAAACTTGAACGTTCGCATTACATTGAGTCTTTGCCATGCTTTCTTCATGACTGATTCAATATGGTCATGCCAGGAACATGTATCAGAAAAAGTTAAGCCAAGATGCTTGTGAGACGAAACCTCAGTGATTTGGCAGTCGTTGAAAAAGAGAGGGGGATGGATTGGGCGGTTGATTTTTCTAGATACAACCAAAGATTCGGTTTTGGATGGATTGAAGGTTACCAACCACTTATCAGCCCAGGAATGAATTTTTGCAAGATCAGTGTTAAGATGATTAGCCGCATCAACAGGGTTGTCGACGATGATATATAGCGTGGTGTCGTCTGCAAATAGGCGAATTGGACAGTGAATATCTCGTACAATGTCATTTATATAAATGAGAAAGAGGAGGGGCCCTAATATAGACCCTTGAGGGACACCAGCGTTTATGGGTAATGGGTCAGATTGGCAGCCAGAGATTACAACACACTGGGTCCTCTCATGTAGGTAGTCTTTTAACCAAGATAGAAGATTGCCCGAGATACCACTAAGTCGGAGCTTGTGGATAAGTCCTTCATGCCATACTCTGTCGAAGGCCTTAGAAATGTCGCAAAAAACGGCTCGAACCTCTTTACCTTCGTCAAGGGCTTTACAAAAGGAGTGATACACAGAGACTAATTGGTTGACGGTGGAATCTTTTGGAATGAAGCCTGATTGAGATGGGGTTATAAATTCAATAGCCCTTAAATGGTTAAAGATATATTTGTGGAGAATTCTCTCGAGACATTTACTTAAAACACTTAAAAGAGAGATCGGTCTGTAATTTTCAACATCCTGAGGATCAGACTTTTTGTGAAGTGCACAAACAGTTGCTTCTTTCCAGCTCCGTGGGACCCTACCATTACTAATAGAAAAATTAAAAAGATTTTGTAGGGGACCTGAAATCTCGGATGCAATTTGCTTTAGAACTTGACTATTTATTTGGTCTGGACCTGATGCCTTTCCCGTTTTCATCACTTTAATGGAATCCAAGACATCTTGACGGGAAATAATTAGATCTTCAAGGACGGGGTAATCTGGCTCTTCGGAATGTAGGTTGTGCATGTGCGTATTTGGTGTAGTTAAAGTAGATTGAGATTGGAAGAATGAATTAAGAATATTTGCTTTATCAAGGGGTGACTCATATATGGTACCATTATGAATTAAGGGAGGCAACTCGTTTTGTGTGGTGTTTTTATTTGTGAATTTTTTTATTATTTTCCAGAAGTCGGATGATGAGTGTTGATTTTCACGTATAAGTTTAGCGAGATTTTCAAAGTGCACTTTTTTCGCTGATCTGACAAGATTATTAACAATATTACGTTGTTGGCGAAAGATGTGCCAGTGTCGGTCTAAATTAGTAGCCTTGGCTTTTTTGTATGCTCGTTTGCGGCGTCGGATTTCCTTACGAATATTAGTATGTAGCCATGGAGGATCGGCTGTTCTTATTGTAACTATTTTGTTCGGGATTGTAGCTTCGCAGAGACTGATAAGTTGACGTGTGAAATTTGAAGTGTATATGTCAATATTATTATCACAACAACTGTTCCAATCGAAATTCTGCACAAGTTGTCTTAGATTAGTGTAGTCCCCATATTTATATAGCCATATTTTACGTTTAAAATTAGATCCAGCTATTCTATTGAAGTTTATGACGCAGTAGACTGGGCAATGAAATCGAAGTTGCTGGTTAAGAAAGGGTTCTCCAACGCCGCTTTTAAGCACTTTCAAGGAAGGTGTTACTATAAAAAGGTCAAGAATGGAATTCGAGGTTTCAGTAAAATGAGTAGGTTCTTTAATAATCTGTTTGAGATTATACTGTAAAAGAAGGGTCTCCATTTTGATCCTGCACTGTGGTTTATTCATGTCAAGATTAAAATCACCTGTGATAACAATGTTCTCAATACCGGTGTCAACGGCTAGTGAGATCGAATCGTTTATGCATTCTAGTAGATAAGGAGAAGAGTTTGGTGGTCTGTAGAAAGAGCCAGATAAAAGACGCCTTCCCTTTATACGTAGTTCGACCCATAGACATTCTAGATCATCAATTTGTAGGTCAGGTCGCTCAATGGCAAAGAGATCGGATTTTACGTATACTAGAATACCTCCATGAGGATCGTTTCTTCTATCCCGTCTGAACGGCTTATGATAAGAAGGAAAAAGTAGGTCGTCAGTGTCAACTGTTGAGCTGAGCCAAGTTTCAGTAAACACTATAATATCAAAATTGTTGAGATCGGCATACAGAATATCTTTCTTTGCGAGGAAGCTCTGAACGTTGTAATGAACAATTTTTAGATTATGTGCAAATGCATCATTTATTGAAGATGAGAAAGATGTACCCGAAGAAGAGGATGACATATCAAGGGAGCTGTCGGGTCCAGGATTTGGATGGACATCGCCTCCTCTAAGATAAGGATTGCCAGCCAGCAAACTAACTCGAACATATTCATGTGTTGAAGCCCTTTACTTTTCATAGTCCGAGAGTGGAACAAACCTATCCTAATATAGTTATATTATAGTAATAATATAATTTCATATGTGTATGGCATGTATATCTCATATTTTTAAACAGTTGGAAATCATGGTTCATAGAAAAAGCAAATCAGTCATTCATAGATATTTTGCAGTAAATTTTGGAATTGAACATGAATAAATAAATGTAGTATATTTTATATAGTTAGTTGTATTAAGATGATTCTTCATGTAAGAAATTGCTTGCGTTTTTAAATTTGAAAGTTAAACATTTGTCTTAAAATGTTTATATGCGCAAACTTTTACGATATTTAAGAAGATGCTTCACACAATACATCAATCTTACAGTGTTTTCAAATCAAATAAATAGATTTACAAAATGGATTTTAACATTTTGGATGCCTTCGTCGAAAAGTTTTGTACCCATAACACACTCTATGTAACGTATTTTCCGTTGTATTTGCTGGAAAGAAAAGCATTTAAATTTGAATTCATATCGGGGCTACATTTTCTTATTTAGAATGTTACGCCGAATGGCCTTTGAGCGGCTCAGTATAGTAGTAAATGGGCTTCGGTTTAACCAACAAAAGATTTGCATCGACACTTCAACGACAGCTTTAAGATATATTTTATATTTGATGTTGTGTTGTATGTTTAACTTGTATTGCATATGATATTTATTACTTTCCTTGCATTTAAACACAACACAAACCTAATGGATGTTTACAATAATTTCTCTACTGATCCCTCATGACATTATATATTGATTTGCTTTATTCCCATATCTCTTACGTACATTTTGTAAAGTGATTTTAAAATTGATGTACCCCTGCATTTGCTAGCAATATGGAAAGCTATTGGCAATATACATATTCATAAATTAATAAAAAAATCTCAGACATTTGAAAAATCTATGAATACGCCTGGATTTTTTTTCGGAATTAGCTTTTGAAGTAAACATTAAAAGTTGTACCTCTTAAATATGTGTGCCTGCTTTTTAACTTCAAAATGTTGGTTTATGTCGTTGTTAAGAACAGCTTGTCTGGTGTGTTTTTATACTTTAAATCTCGGCGGGAACACTTTAAAAACTGGTTACAATATAAAGAAGTGAAACTCCAGCTGCTGGAGCAGTATTGAATTTTCATTAAAAACAATTAGTTGGTCCTTTATTTAAGGCAAGTGACCGATTGCCCAAACAGTACAAAACAGCACAATACAGCACAATACAAACCAACATAAACACAAAATATGAATAAAGCTGGGGTCACCGCCTTGGAACGGCCAATGCAAAGCATTGGGGGTTTAAACCTGGTTATAGAGCGCTCAACCTCACACTTGGCCCAGCAATATTCATAATACATTTAAGTGTAAATAAAATTTAACGTCATAGCATTGTAACTCAAATTAAACAATAATAAAAGGGAATTAAAACGCATTCAATTTAATTACTATTTAATTACTCAATTGCATTGAAGATACAAGAGTAACAGAATTACAACTTTTTGACGAACGATCAAATAAAACTATTAACAATTGTCCACTACATTCCTTCTTTATAGAAAAGATTTGAGAATATAGAATCATAGAGTTAATATCTCAGATAATCATCGCGCAAATACAGGAAGAAGCAGCAATAATGGGTGTAAAAATTCCATATTACATAGCTTGGTTGTTTATGTGACTGCTAAACAAATTAAAAATAATTAAATCAAACAAGAAACGCCTATCAGAGAGAAAATATAAATACAATGGAACGTTATAAACCCAATGACCTATGCATCTAGATTAAAACTGGGAAAGTCGGTCGTATGACGTCACAAAAATCCATAATGACATAATGACGTGAACAAATTCCAAGGGCAGTACTAAATAAAAATATTAATGGGGCTGTGCTACTAATAAAACAAGTTTAGGTGATTTTATATTAAGAAGCAAATGAATAAAAATGGTAATTCAATTAAAGCGACATTATTGGAATCAAACAGTATATAGGTGTTTTGACAACTGAAGACAGAAATGATAAGATGTACGATTTGAGTCCAAATGTAGTTTACATGCAGATTTGTTCATACGACACAATGACACAATTTTATTCAACAGTGAAAAATGCCTATAATGTAGTATTCATGCAGATTTGTTCATACGACACAATGACACAATTTTATTCAACAGTGAAAAATGCCTATAATATCACTAATGATTCCAAATTTTAAGGGAAGAAAGATATAGTGAATCGAAAACCATCAAACACGTGTTTTTAAGTACATAAGCATCGTATCCTTTTGATAAAAACAAGTTAATTAAATTGAAAATTTTAATATGAACATTTGGTTTAACATATTTTAATTTGCGGACACGCTTCAAAACATCTCCGTAAAATGATGGATGAGAGATTCCATTATTTAAATGCCATTTTAAAGAAACATTATATTTTGAAATTAAATCACCATACTTAGAGTAAAATCTAGCAAATTTATTTCTTAGGTTATGATACAAAAAGCCTTGTTTTAGCAATTTACAAGAAATATTCAATTTAAATTAAAAGCGCGTCTTTTTTGTATTGTGACTTGATGCATTGGATAAATATTTTTGAACTTCCAAGCAGTTTTTTTTTAATATACAGGAACAGAAACAACATATTTAGCAGCACTTAGAAGTTCATTTCAATATGTGCAAATCATGAAACCGCAAATGTACATGTGATCATTGACCGGATGGGGCGGGCTCCAATCGACATAATAATTACGCCCAAACCAGCAGTTCCGATGCCGAACTTACAGCTGGTAAAATGTTAGATTGCCTACTTGTGTGTGTTTAAACTATCCTACACAGTCAAATCAGTTCATACGTTTGAGATAGACGTGCAAATTGGCATCGCCCCTTACTCGAAACGCGTGGACATTTGCTTAGTTTCAGGAAATTCACCGCAGTACACTGAGTTACCTCTCCATGTCCGAACACACAGTCAACGGACCATGCGAATAACAAAGCCATATCATCAAATAACTAGGATTTGGGACCATAGCAAAAATTCATCCCAGAAATGTGTAGCATGGTTCGTTCGATCAAAATTCCCACAACCGACACGCCAACACAAGCAAATATAAAGTTAAACAATGTTTAATCTCGACATGGACGGCGATACCTCGCTGCCATTTGTTAACATCACCGAAGTTCCGGTAGACCCATGGTCGCCAGGTACAGGCCATTATCCTTAGCACGGAAGGACGGGTCAACATAGTTCTATTAAGCAACTTTTTTTATGGAAGAAGCAACTGTGTCGTTGACTCTTAAGAAGACACTGTGTTTGTGATAAATGATTGAACTCAAACGAAATACGTTTTCTTGTGAACTTTGCAATAAATTTTCTAAGAACTTTCAATCTATTAAACGATTAAAATATGTTGCAAATTTCAGATAAATTGAAATCATTTCAGAAAGCATAGATGATTGTTTAAGTAACTTTTATATAAATTTAAATGTTGCTGCTTCTAGTATATCTAGAAACGTTAATAATAAGACGCTTTGCGCGGAACAGATTGTTTCTCTCGCGTTAGTCTCGCTCCATTACGATCTGTTGAACATTATTTCGATGGGCATTCAAATAACTGTCATAAGCAATTACCATTCAGCGTTGTTTTAATATATGCTTCGCTTTGAGTTTTTGCTATTAATAATACTGCATTAATACACGGTCTTGCAGCGTCACACGTTATACCTTTTTTATGTTCAGATTACCGTATCTTGGTGTTTCTTATTTTAGAACTTTATCGAAGCTTCAAAGTCATGTTACGAAATTATAAATCAAAATGCTAATTTCGTACCGATACTATGTTGAGATTGCGATAACACTAAATTTCGATCTTACATGTAATTATACAATCTGTTTAGCCGTCCGTCATTCCGTATCTTGAAAATAACTCAAAGTAGGACATTGCTTCTTGACGAACATCGGAAGATAATAACAAACAAATTTTATTTGGACATGTGTCTCGGTTTTCTGGACGTAATATAATGTAGATTGTGAAATCAATGGAATAATTCGTTATTAGAGTGACTATTGATTCATATCAGTAATAAATAGTTTTTGTTCTGGTCCACAAAGTGTCACCGAGCGAGGTTCATATGTAATGAACAGTGCAGTTGCTGAGATTTTGGTTTTATTAAAAAATAGTAATTTCATATAAAATTCCGAATTCCATAATTTGTGTTAAACATATACAAAATGGTTTCTGCCATTCGGTCTAGTCATATGAAATGCTTCATCTAGTTATGTACGTTATCACAATTTCTTTGTATTGTAGTAAACTGCCGCAGTATTCCTCTATATAAATGATCACCATTGTTATGCATTGATTATTACAACTGCCATCAAAATCGTTGTTATTGGACATATTCAGTTTGGAAATGGTCTGTGCCAAATATTAAAACTTATGTCATTAATCATGTCATAAATCATTGCTGGTGAGGATGTCATGGTTCATATTACATCATTTAATTTTGATTTGCTTTTTTCTTGTAGTTTGTTTGAAAGGTATTTCGTCATGAAATGATTGTCTTCTTTTTTAAACGTTTTACTTTCGATAGCTTCCATTCACGACGCGACCCGATTAAACTGTCGGTGTACTTAGTAAGCAGTTGCACACATATGTATGTTAGTGTATGATTTGACTTAGAGCATACACGCATGCTAAAACAATGTCTGAACAATTGTACAGACAATTTGCATAGCATGTGAATATTCATTCTATCCTTGTGAAATGGCATTCATATTAATATGTCGTGATAAGTCATTATGACTATCATGTATGTGGACATTTTACTTGTTTTGTAATATATATTTAATAGAACATGATCATTATATTATAGAATAAATAACATGTTCAGCGTTTAAAATATCGTTGGGAAATAAATGTCTTAAATTATTGAACGTACGTTTTACTTTAAAATATAAAGTGAGCGTGAACTTTTTTCAAGCTTTCTTTCTGACTTCAAGTTATGTCAGTATAGTTAGTGAAATTCTTATAAATAATTGAACCCAGCATGCGTTAATACTTAATTTCAATCCAAAATGTTGAAGTGCCACCGTGAAAATGTGTTGAATCCTGCATTATTGTTTCAGTGTTATTCAGGACGATCTATTCTGTAACGACTGATTTGCATAATGGCATGTTGATTTGATATGTATTTAAAAATAAGTAATACATGAAAGGTGTATGATGTTAACATGCATATGTCATTGTTAACATAGACATACAAATGCATTTTCCGAAAAAAGCTTAACATGGGATACCAAGACATTAATATCGATGCAAAATGCAACACCTTATTAACCGCATTTTCATTTGAAATATATTATTCATTACTTATCGCTAAGCTGCACTTTCATTTTTAAAAATCTTTTAAAGGTCGTCAGTCAAGATAACTATGTGGTTTATTGATTATCTAAATATTATAACTCTCATTAAATAATCATTCTGTAATGAGTTGATTAGTTTTCCACTAAGACCATTCTTTTGCAATCAATATTAAGCGCGTTTTAAATCTTTCAAGATATCAATGAAAAACGTCAGTGTGCTTTTAAGTGGAGTTTAGTAATATATATCGATGAAATGTGATAATGAAGACATTACGCAGCATGGCGTATAGGACAGCCATTTTCGACTTTTTTCTTTAAAGAGGGTTGTTTTTAAGAACCGTTCTTACGATTCTAACTCTTAACGTTTCAATGTCTTGATCCAAAAATTTGATGATTTTAAGTTTGAAGTGGTATTGCAGATGCGAACATTAAAGTATTATTTGGTATATTGCATTAAGTTTTGATTTTTAATATATAAAATACTACAACAGTAATATATTTACATAGGATTCGTGGTGGATGAATGCAGAAGAACGTTTACATACACATCTTCAATATCTTCATATTTCAGTCATTAGAGGCTGTAAGCGATAAAGCTTTTTTGATAAAAAAAATATTTACAACTTTTATACACTAAGCGTGTTTGACAAAGTGCATCGCTAACTTGAAAGTTTTACATATGTTATACATGCACCCTATTTCTTTGTATACTAATAATTTTAAAATCTGTTTACAAATCGTAATAACATGTGTTCGAAACTTACGACACTTGAACATTAAAACCTGTAATATTCGATGTGAGCAATACGTTTTGTCATTTTTCTTTGCATATGTGAATTTGATAACAATGGATTTAAACGCACGGTTGGTTTGTGATCAATTCGGGATGAAAGGTGAGGTTTGGCTGTTCATCAAACCGGTTTTTACCGCAATGCTTTGCATTTTCCTTAACAAGGCGGTGATACAAGATTAAATCATACTGGATGTATAATTGGTATTCCGTAATATAAGTAGTAGATAAGAACACACATTTCTCTCAATACAGAGTTTTTAGAGTTTTATTGTTTGCTTTATTAGAAACACGTTAACACGTATGCACCATTCTTTGATATAGTTGTTTATGCGGTACTTTTAACTCAGCATATTTATCAAAGTGATTACCTCAATATTATTAAGAAAACGTTAAAACATTTCATGTGTTATGTACATATGTTTTAAAGTTTTTAAAGAGCAGTGTCCTGTAATTGCTTGTCGCAAGTAATATACCATCATTCTAAGCAAGACCGTGTAGTTTGTGTGTATCACGTGTTTTTATACTCTCATTTCCAACAAGACTGGATTACACGTTGCAGTCAATAAGAATGTTTAGTTACTTATTGGTGCTGTAAGTGTTTTGTTTACGATATTTTAATCCACAAATGCATTAAAATACAGACTTTTACGCAACAATATTGTTTACGTCGCTGCATTAATTGCATGCATTACGTAGTTAAGCTCGTGTTTGCCTTGACATATCTTTAAATGTTCATTTACTTCATTGAAATGTGCAATAACTGTTAGCTTAACATGCCGTTAACATTATATCTTAGTTTTATGGCCATTTGTCTACATTCCGGGCTTAGCTTTCTTATTTTCTATGGTAGGGGAAAAATGTCAAAGACATTAACTGAATAATGAACGTTTGGCAAGTCGAATGCCTTGTACTTACAATGTACCCCATTTGTACAAACAACCATTAAATGTATGTCAATAGCAGAGTTATTTTATCATGGATCTGTTCAGAAACATCTTAAGCATGCTTTTGATATAGGTTTACACTCTCTTAAACTGACAATGCATTGCAGCAAATTGTTTGAATGACTGTCAAGAAGATTGTTACATAATTCATCTTCAACAGGTGTTACATTAAGAATAGACATGTCTTAAGTTGGTTGTTTAACTAAATAATCGTTTAATCATAAAATAAACACATTATTTTATATATGCAATTACATTTACCCACGTGTTCGTGGTGAGTCTGACATTATTTGATTCATTTATATGCCAATAGTTAAAATTAAGTTTCATTTAAATCATGCGCAATAATGTAACAATTAATACATAATACATCTTTTTGTTTATCATTGATGCCAAGTAACTTAGTGTCATTCCTAATGAGATTCCACAATTTCAATAGTGTTGATTCAATATTTTTTACTAATGAAAAACAGTAGTATTTTTTATTATTGAAAAAAAAGATACAGTTGAGCATATGAACACATGCAAACAGAGTTTAAATATTGTAGGTTTGCATTTTGTACTGTATGCGTTTTTGTTCGAAACAATCGATGGCAAAATTAAAGCATTCCGTCAGCATTTTAATTACCAAATTACAATATGAACAGTGCATCGGTCAAATGAAAACTAACGCAAATCTATGTACCATTGTCAACCACGTCTTACCAATCAGCATTTTTGAAGTACTGAGTTTCCTTGACATCTCAATAATTTTGTATGTCTAATGATTTATGTGTTTCAGAGCTGTTTTAATCCGATTTATAATATATTTACCCCTTAGATTAACTGGTTAATGTACCAAACAAAAAGTGACCTGTTTGGATTCATACCAGAGTTGTTTTATAAGAAACTTCGATGAATGCTCCTGATTTACCTGTTACACACACATCGTTCGGTGCCTTTATTCTCTTTGATTTGCAATTTAATTGTTAGTAACCTCGTCATTTTGTCCGGTATAAACGATACTGCAAGTTTATCTGAAATCTTTGCTTATCGATGAGTTCAATATATTTTCCATATTCATTCAGTGTTTATGTATTTGATGTGATTAACATCGATTCACATATGACCATGTTTTGTTCAACGTCTAATTTGATTAAGAATTGTTATGTTTACGGAAGAATTGTCATGTTGATGGAAGAAACCATTTAGTTCGACTATTTCTTAAATGCCTTTGTTAACGTCATAATGTTGGGTAGGCGTAACATGAAGATACTCAGTCTGTCATTGATAGAAACTCCAAATCATGGTATTAAGCGTCTCTGCTTTAAGCTGTAATATAGTTATAAGAGGCATATACACCATGGCTATCGATTTAAGATGTAGGATATCGTTTTAACGCGAAACGTATAGTATATTCGTAGCTATACTACGAGAAACAAGAAACATTTAATCACCAATTGATTTAATACCCGAGATGTAATGCATATTGATATGCTTGTTAAACCGTGCCTTTGAAATAAGAAGCTCTCGATGAAATAAATTGTTTAAATGTCCTTTTTATTGCGATTTCTTGGCGTTTTCAATCGATCAACAATTCCTTTGTAAAACGTTGGTAAAGCATATGAAGCTATATAACTTAACTAAAATAAACACTTAAGTGAACTGAATATGCTTTATTCCTCTTCAGCCGTGGGTAATTTTCATAATGATGATACATCAACAAAATATTTTATGAATATATGACCATTTAACATTATAAACATAATTATTAGCATTTGGGGTTTATATTTGTGTCTTTTTTCATTTGTTTTTTTTATATTCTGTAAGCATCAAAATAATCGATCTTATTGATAGTGACACACCGCCCTCTTAAAAATAAGGTTCTTCTTGAGTGGTGGATTCTGATTGGCTGTTCCAATTTTAAGATTTGCATGCTATAGTTAGCATTAAAAATGTAATTGCATGTAAGGCTAGTTTCTTGTGAAAACATGTCAACAGACAATGTGACATGGACAATACTCATAAATAACGATTTTGTGTTTCTTAGAACAATATAAAGCATGGAAAAATGTTTGTATTTGTTTTGAAAAGTTAAAAAAATTACGGGTTTTCACGCAGTTTTGATCAGCAAAACGATGGTAACTTTGTTAAGTTTTTTTTCCGGAACGAACTGCATTATGGGCAAATATTGTATTAGTAATTTCACGCGATCTCTATACCCACGATTCAAAAAGGATCCATGACTCAACAAGAACACAAAATATAAACTACAGTATTTTTGCCTTAGACTAAGCTTATACAAAATCTAAAAAAATATTGAAAAAACAAAATTCATCAACCGAAACCTGGACTTAAATAAATGGCTATGCTAACAAGACACACTTTAAAAGACCGGAATCGCACAGTACTTTTCATCCGGCGAGGTTCAATTAACGTAATGAACTCAACATGTTGTGGAAATTGTTGAAAGGACATATATTACATTTGTATCGTCACCAAGCCATAATATCATTTTCAAACGTTTACAGGAAATTCATTATGTGGACCAGTATGTGAGACACAAAACAGATATTTGCAAAAAACAACAATATGAAGAACCATGCGCTTAAATCAATCAGACGTCGTTTGAGATCGAATAATAATAATGCGTACGCTCTCGCATATTTTTCGTTTGTAGTTAGGAACGAACATGTGTGATGAAGTTTCTTCCAAGAGTTTTTGAATAATATATCTACTCTGTGCTAGATCTGAAGAACAAAGTTGGCAATATATAGCCGCGAGATCAAATTATTAAACTTGAGGTTAATCCAAGCCATATTCGCCAATATAAAATCCGTTAAATTATGTCTACTATTGGCATCATAGAAACAAATGTCTTTTTGGCATATAGTGTAACTCGCTTTTAGTTTTTTGTTTGTTTCGTGTTTGCTTCTTGATATTACGATATTTTTTAGTACACACTTCAGTTAAGTCCCCTCAATTCCTAGTTTAAGTAACGTTAATACTTTCCTAATACGTTATTCAAGAAGGCATATTGGTACTTATATTGGTACTAAACACGGGATATTGACACGCCATAAAATCTCTTATCATGATCTTTACTTTGAGCTGATTGAGAATTGGCTCTGGTAATGAACCTATACAATAGAAATGCAGTATAGACTCAAAATACTACTAAGTTAGACACGTAAAGTAAATTTGGAAATGTAGAAAAAACTTTATTACATCCACATTCGAAGATTATTTTAGTATTCTTATTGAAAAACGACACAGTTTTATAAAATGTCAATGCACTTATTGCACACTTGCTTATTTTTGTTTCACGTTCACAGATATCAGAAATAGTTTGTTCTATAATGAGCTAATCTTAATTCTACTAGAATGCTTTTAATCAACCAAATGGATTAAACAACGACGTGCTTACAATATCTAGTAAGTGGTGTTTTCAATTTTGAAATGACGCATAATATATATGCAACTGATATTACTGATAATTTAAAACATGAACAATTATCATATTTATGACTGGTCATAAACATTCTAAACTTCACTGGGCATTTGATCGTTTCTGCCTGTAATTTGCATAATCGTCATGAATAATAGTTGCGTGTGTAACCAATATTCCGTTTGCATGGCGATATAAAAAGACCTATTTACATAATAAAGCCATATTTTCGAGTTGTATGATCGGTATGTTTGAACGACAGTAAACGCGCTCCGGGATATTTACAGGAAGCTTAATTTTGTATAGATTTAACGACCAAATATTTTCATGAACGTATATTAATATTGTATTAGAATTCATCCTTCATTTCCGCTATTTCGGGAAAACACCATATTTGCAATTTTAGGAATTCGCCTCATGAAACTCTTTAATTTTTTTTGAAAAATGTTATCATTACAAGTTTGGAAAACGTTACATGTGTGTGTCCAAACCATTAAAGCGTATTGTTATTTGCTACTCCGTCACAATTAACAGGCATCTATCTATGTAACAACTGTAGTTTTATCCAACGAGAATGGCTTAACTTCTTATTAAAAAAAATAAATGTAAACCACTGCTAGCATTTTATATTGAATAAGTTTCTTTGAATATTTAGTCACACGCTAAATGTAACATTAGTTAATTGAAATAAATTGATGTTATCTCAACAGTATGCGTCATCCGTCACATAAAATACAACTCACAGGAGTTTAATGTAAATATTCAATTGTAATTAACATACAAGAGATGATTATAAATGACAATTTATAAACTCCATGCAGAATAAGTTACAAGTGTAAAAAATAGTGTTTATTGTTCCTTTTTTTGTCCTAACTATTCGGACATATTGCTTCATCGCAATTCTTGATTTTGTGTTACAGTTCAAATTTGCACAATCGTTGTATCTTGTTATTAATGATATTAATGATTGGCCTAAATTGAAACCTTGGTTCTCCTATTAATCGATATCATTTAACGTTCATCATGCCTTTTTAAGATCTACTTAATATGTGTTCGTTTTTTATGAATGGCCGATATATTTTATTAGAGATGATTCTAGTGCAGCATATGCCCATGGTACACTTCATCCAACATACGGCGTTTAAATGTTGACGTTTCCATGTTGAATACTTGTGTATTTAGCATGTGGCAAATACATTCTTGGTACAAGTAAAGATGAACATGAATTTTCAAGAGTACAAAAAAGAATTTGCGCAATTCAGAGTCATTGCACTTGGTAAATGAACAAATATAATGACATCGACTTATGTTTTAAATTGAACATCTTAATAAGGAATATATATTCAACGTTAAAACACGCAAAATCTAATAAAAGTATATTAACTCAAATATCTACGAAATTTATTCTTGCCATTCAATGTCTATATTCACACAATAATCTTACTGGATTACATGCAATGATGTCAGGTTGAATCCGGACATATTGTGGTGATACATTCTTAATCAGCATTGCATGCTCGAACAATTCGATTTCTAGAAACGCTACACATAAAACATTCAACCTCTTGTTTTTTTTACAATATTTAGAGTTTGCTTTTACAAATCGCCAAAACGCCTGGCATTTAAACTTGATTTCCTTTCATGTGACGCTGCAATGTTATCTGGCAACGTTGTTTATTGGTATTTTCGATTTTCAAGACCGATTATACAACAAGTGTTGTATTTTGTCGTGCTAAGTTCAGGACGGCAAAACATTTCTTCTCTTCATTCATACTCATCCAATATTCTTGCACTTGACAAAAATGTGATCTCCTTATTTCATTATTAAACACACTCTTTGGTTCAGGATAATTTATGATAAATAATTGCATAATAAATCTGCGTGAAAGACAACATTTAAAAAATAAAAGTGTATACTTTAAAGTAAATTAAATAATTAAGTTAAAAAATACTTACAGTCTCATGTAGTTCTCATACGTAAGCAGCTTGTAATGTAATGCCCTTAAACATATCATATCGCAATATAAAGATGAAAACGTCTAGGCGTATGGACATCTGAAGAGACTCGCACAGCACGCCTGGAGGAAGCTAACCGAGACTCAGGCGAAGACGTGATGAGTATATGAGATGGTAAAGTTTAATTTTCTTTAACTATCGAATGCGCAAATACATGCCATGTGATGATCTTTTATTTGTGCTTAATAAGTAAGCAGTAGTTAGTGGTGCCTGATAAGCAAAACATGATGCTGATTTGAGGTCAATTAAGCAGCAACTCATGAATTGAATCAACATACTAACACAATTTCGTACATCGATCGAAACAAATTCCAAACAGAAGATATACTATGAATACCTTGTACATGCTGTAGTCTACCAACACGCCAAACAATAACTGTTTATTTCTCGTCACAAAAAAGCTTATGTGAAATACAATTGATGCAATAGAAACCATTTTTTTCACTGACATATTTGAAAATTGATCTATTGATGCTACAGGTGCTCTTAGCTAACGTTTTTATACAGCCTATAGCATAAGACAACAGCTTTGGTAATTGACGATGCTGCTTCAGCAGCTCGTCTAAGTTATCATACCATGAAACAATTCTTCTCAATGGCGAGCTACGTAAAAGACCGAGCCAGTCCGATTGAGATAACTCGATTTTTCTAATCGGCATATCTTGCTGATTAGCATTGATAACATTCTCCAGCAGAGTTGTCGTTCGTGCCTCAACATACAACAATGGCCGCGCCCATGAGAGAATATTCACACTCGTGTCAAAACTTTCTTACAGCATACATCGGCTTGTTTGGCTATTTAGAAATTGTCATTTAGGATGTATGAGTTATTTATTTACTTAATCACCGCTTATGTCAACAATGGATTGAATTCGAAGGATAAATTCGATCTGAATGCAGGACTTTCTGGATCTTAACAGCTTGACACTGCAAAACTGGTATTTTTAGTTATCAATTTAAGTCACATTGTGCTTTGTAAATTGTATTCGGGCATTTTGCGACTTATTGAATGAATATGATACCCGATATTAACATATCACATGGGATTTGCAGATCACCAAGCTGTCTTGAAAACATTGATTACAAAGTATTTACTCAATTACTGGTTTGTATTACTTCTTCTGTCTATTTTAGTATTTGATATCATTTTAAAGTCAAATGAACTGTGTCACAGTAAAAGAGACATTCATATGTTGCTTGATACAATCATGTACATCTATATCAAATGAGATCATACTGTTACTTCAGTGATGAATTTCAGTGATTAAATTAAATCCAAAATGTAAGTCAATCCCATCTTTCTCCCGCAGCGCGCATACCTAAAGGTCCTGCTGTGTACCAATCCAGATCCAGATCCAAAAATATTATACATAATTATGTATCATGTTGTTTAGAGGGGATGATTTTCCCTCTGTTGTATCATTGTATTGTCTTACTTTTTTATCAGTGTATTTAAAGATATATAAACATAGCTCCAGCGTCAAAACTTCAAGCAACGAATATTTAAACCCCATGATCTTTTTTCTAATGGATATTTTAATTAGCTAGTTCCTACAGTCAATACAGTCAACTATATGTTAAGTAGTATCTGTACACATTGGTAGATTAAATTTGTACATTAAATATTATTTTTTAGTGTTAAAAAGATATAGTACAAGTGTTCCTGCTAGATGAATTCAGAGCCTTAGTCAAGCGGTATTTAAACTTTTTTGGTAAAATTTTCTGAAATGTACACATTTTCTCTTGAGCACTGGCCAGATATAAAATGTATACCATTTAACCACTTTTATATGAAGCCCTGTATGACCAGATCTCAAATGTTTATCCCTTTTCTCTGTCACCCTGGTCATCTCCTGTTGATCACCTAACAAACACCTATCAAAATGGCAAATTATATGCAGAACAGTTCATTTTATTCAATGGTTGAATGAAATACTTCGGAAAACAAAATATGTGTTTGTCGGTAACACTATGTCCCTTTTGCGCCGCTTTGAAGCTATATGTTTGACCTTTTACCTTGAAGGATGACCTTGACCTTTCACCACTCAAAATGTGCAGCTCCATGAAATACACATGCATGACAAATATCAAGTTGCTATCTTCAATATTGCAAAAGTTATTGCAACATGTTAAAGTTTGACCAAACAAACCAACCAACCAACCAACAAACCAACAGACAGGGCAAAAACAATATGTCCCCCACTATAGTGGTGAGGGACATAAAACAATTGACATCCTTTTCACATGACAATTTAACTATGTGCATAAATATCTCAAGTCTTCATGAAATCAGGACAAAAAAAGTATTTTATGTACTTAATTGATCTGGCTATAGTTATCAGATTATTATAAGCTCAATCAGTATATTTACATCATTATTTATGCTTTGTGTATTGTAAACTAGACACAATCATGCAGTTTCATGATAGCAATAAATAATAACAAAGCCACCCATACTATCAACGTCATTGGTAAAGCCTCTGGTAAAAAATGTTAACACATTGAGTGTAACCGCCCTCTCGTGCAAGCAAAAACAACACATTGACAGGTTGTCATTTTTGACAGTTCTACTTTCACTTTCATTTTGTGATATCAAACTATCAACAATTATATGGCTGAGAAAAATATCGCTATTGCTTATTCAACATATTTTCTGTACATTTCTTCAATAAACTTACATCAATACAAGATTTTCTTCATAAATTCAAACATGCCTGACAGGCTACCACTTTGTTTACATATTTCGCTTACATTTTGACGTGCATAGGTAGGACCGCATTACTGCTTACGAAATGTGTATGGCGTACCATTTGTGTCGAAAGTCAACAAGACCTACTTGGTGACAAGAGAAATGTACTTTGACGTACACTATGTATGTCGAAGTACAAAAATTGAACTTCGACGTACAAAATGAAATACACTTCGAATAATAAATTTGTACGTCGAAGTACAATTTGTACTTCGACGTACATGTTTGTACTTCGACGTACACATTTTCTTAACAGCCGATCAAAACACTTGTCTCATGAGCCGCTTTTCCTTCATATTTAGTCATAATAAATGTTTAAAATCTCTTTTTAATTGAGGGCAAAATATTTTTTTTTTATCAAAATTGAAAAAAACAACAAAGTTTTACAAAGAATTTTCGAGTATTTAATGCATTGAAATAGCTTATTTACCCATTTTAAGAAGATTCAATTGTTACCTTTTAAAAAAATAAAATTATCAAGCATATTGTGAGTATTTATTGACCATTCGGGGCGGAATATCACGGTCCAGCGCATTACTGTGTAGGAAATTCCCAACGGTAACCAAATCGTTACCAAACGATTACGGGATTAAAAATTGATAATAACCTCCCTGGTTTGGTTGTATTTTGTGTTAACCATTATTTGCATAAGTCAGAGGTTAATTCTGCCACGCCAGGTGAATAAATACGCACAATTACTATGAGTAAGCGGTCGAAAGTCGCATAATTTGGTATAAATAATAATAATAATGTTCAATAAATACGCTCAATATATATTAGTTAGCGGTCGATAGTCGCATAATTTGGTATAAATAATAATAATAATAATGTTCAATGTCAAATATCTCTAAAAGCAACAGATGTAAGGCGTCCTTTGAATGCCTAACACTCAAGGGTCGGTAAAGACTGAACGTCGAATTACAATTTTGTACGTCGAAGTAAAAAAATGTACTTCGACGTACATATTGTACGTCAAAGTACATTTCTCTTTTTTCCTACTAGGTCTTGTTGACTTTCGACCCAAATGGTACGCCATAAATGTGCATTCATATTATTGCCTTCGAGATACTTATCCGATGTTTGACTGAAAGGGCCAAGAATGTGCGATTGTCGGTCAAGTTTCCCAGGGGAACTACGTCCCCGTACCCCCATTTTTTTTCCGTACCAAAAACTTTTCGTACCCAATTTTTTTTCGTACCCAATTTTTTTTTCGTTCCCCAATTTTTTTCGTGCCCAATATTTTTTCGTACCCAACATTTTTTGTACCAAATTATTTTTCGTACTCTATTTTTTTTTCGTAACCAAATTATTTTTGGCATAATTTTTTCGTTTCCAAAATGTTCGTACCAAATTTTTTTTATATACCCACAAACACGATTGTGATGATGTAGAGCAACTTAAATTGATGCTTTAATATCCATCCTCTTCAAAAGCATCGTCACACCAGTACTGTCAGTACTTTGATTTTTCAATTGCCAGGTTAAATAGCGTCATGTAAAGAAGCATATCCGTTCCAAAGTGGTTGTTATGAGTGTTCAAACGTGTTTCGTATATTATATAGGAATAAATTACGTCACTTATGAAGACATCTAACAAAACATAACGCCATTTTTCTCACTGAATGTATCAAAAAAAGAAAGTTCATAACCGTGTTTAAAGCATTTCGATAAAATTTACCATTCATCAATGAATACATGTATCAATTGATTTTTTTTAATTGATTGACTGTATTGATTATGTATAGAATTTAGAAAAGAGGAAACAAGTGTGAGGGAATGTTTTATAGCATGCGAGACAAATTAGGTTAAAAACGTGTCATAAATTGTATGTTGGCATAAAACCTAAAACATAGTGCAATCTTTTCGTAGTAAAAATTACACTATTTAACAAACTAATAAAAAACACATATACAAAGATGCTTAATATAAACATACTGATGTATTGATCATTGTAATGTATACATCTAAAAAGCATGTCTTATGTTGGAGGGAACAAAATAAAATTGACATTTTTCAATAATTAAAATCGCATGCATAAACATGTATTTGTTCACGTCTAATACTAGTTATTGGATTCCATATTAATGACCTTAGGTTAAGTCTGAATTTGGGAGACATAAAATTCACTTCACTCTTCTTTACAATTGTTATTGGCATAACGCAAAACATTGTAAAAGCGATAGAATATGAAAAAAATACTTATAGACAAAAGGTCGATTCATATCACGGATTGCGTTTCTATAGCTGATTCAAAAACAAGTAGCACACCAATTTCCTCGATTAAATATGATAACTTATACATATAACTTTCTGAATATTGTATCAAAAAAGTCGCTGAGGTAATTTTTTGCGTAACGCAACACATGTCATTCGTTAAAACAATTATATCACATAATCTCAGTGGTAATTAAGAGTACAATTTAAGTGTTGCGAATATATCATATTGCTTTAGGAGACTACGTGTATTTGTATCGGATTAATGAAGTCTTCTGGGGCCGTTTTATTGGGCTAATAAGAATACACAATACGAATGTACAATATGTGATGGCAGTATAATTATCGCTAGGGAAGTTCAATTAAGTGATAATGTATTATAGGTATGTAATTTATTTTATTCCATTGAAAAATATGTAAAGATCGCTATGGAAAATTTCCAACCATAATTAATAGAATAACATGCGAATGAACTTTATATTTAACGTTATGCACACTAAACCAGAGTCATGGTTTCCACGTTTCTTTCTCCACTAGATGTACCTGAAATGCGAGCGAGAACTGCTCGTTAAAAACGTTTCTTACGAGCCACTTAATCGAATGTGGAAATGTTACTGAGCGTCGTTATCATCCAGTAACAACTTTTCAGACAGATATAACACTTTGTTAAGATCAAGCCAAAGCACAACACTTCAGTTGATGGGGTCTTTGGCGTACATTACAGATAATTCAAACTTGGTTAAATTATAAATAAAACATATGTTAACAGAAAATTGAAGCAAACGTAAAATGGTTGATTCATGAATAAATGTTTATCATATTAATTGTAAGCCGTTGTACTCAACACAATTGGCTTTCATGTCTACTAATGAACAGGTTGATTGTCCTTTAACCAAATTTGCCATTTCTTCTATATAATGACCACTACAGCCATAAAAATTAAAAATTGTTAAAAACAATATGCAAGTTAAAACAAAGTATTCAATAACGGTCCACAGATATTTTGTGATATGCGTACTCAATACACAGATATATGTTATGCTAATTAATTATCGTTTTCTCATTTTCGGCGTAACTATGTAGTATAGGTTTATTGAATGCAAACGTATAACAACCTATCATTGTGTATGACATTTACTTTTGGAGATTAAACTTTGCATAGCTGCCTAAATAAGCAGTTCATTTATAATTAAATACATGTTATAGTTATATATTTTAGATTTGTAAAATAACAATTGCAAAGGTGATTCTTATAGTACATAGATTGACTGAAAGACATACTCGTATTTTTTGGTCACAAACAAACGACACTGTATCGTGCTGCCACGCACGGGAATGGCAAAATAGCTACATAACTGTATGTTATGCTCTTATGTGTTCTATGATTCGTGTGTACACAGTATAAATCACGATGTTTGTGACTACCCAACCCACGAAGTAATTCAAGCTGGTGAGTATCAACCTTCAACAATGCCAGTTTCTATCTTCAACAGCGCACGGTTGTGATTATAAAAAAGCATTTAAGTAGCACATGTGTAAATTTATGTAATTTAATTAAAATTTGCTGTTACAATGTACTACTTTTAAAAATACAAACCAAGTTAATTTCAGCTGCACAAGCAGGAGGGGAATCTTAGAAAAGCATTTTATAAGGAACCAATTGGATAACAGAAGCGCATTTGTTTACAGATGTAATAGACACTTGTTTTACATCTTTCTTTAAAGTAAATGTTGCGACAGAAATGTTGTAATTCATAATAATGTATTCAAGATAATAAATGCACATAGCATGTGTACATACTTTTCTAATCGAGCGATGCGCATAATATATAATTTAACATAACTAGCTCTTAAACACAGGTCTGATGTAATACATTTTATATTTACTTTCGCTATTATTTTCGACAATGTTAAAGTTGTCAAATTTGACTGGAAATTTATAAATCAATTATGTTATCAAAAATAACCAAAGGTTCATTAATAATTAATGAGTAAATCGGTCACGGTGACCACAAAATCTAGTTTTAACGTCTCGGAAATAGGGAGCGAACATTGTGGGTCCAAAAAGCCTCGTAGTCAATCACGTGCTTTCTACAGTCGAGGCGTGATGAGCGGATTTTCTTCAATATCGATACATAGTTATGTTTTAATTATAAAATAATATTGCATTTTTATTTTACTTAAGTATTTTTCAATATTTAAACCAGTTCTTCGAGCTTAAAAGAAGAACTAACGGGCCCTAAAATAATCTTTATATATGGTATATATCCCTTTGCGCTTGAATGACAATTTCAAGCATTTCATCGCAAACCATGTTTTAAATATGTCTCTCTGAGCGTTCTAGAGACTATTTGATAGTCATACAAAAACATCAATTTTTTTATTAAATATTACATGTAACTATACTCCATATAGATTCAAACATTAAAAAACTTATGGGCAATGTACTGCATGATTTGTTTTTAGACATATTGAGTGTCACTCTCCAATAATGTTGTTACTATGAGTGAATGTTTAGCAGTAGGCTCTTCATTGTTTTGGACATTCCAAGTAGGCGTTGCGTTTTTTTTTGCTGTGGCGCTTATGACCACTACAAATGATTGAAACAAAGTACCACTAGTGTGCGTTTGTGATAAAGTCGAATATTAATAGAAAGGGACTTTAATTAAGTATGCATTCCAAAATATTTGGATTATATTCTGTATCGGAGATGTCGATATCGGCATATTTGCGTTTTTCCTCAACATTGGAAGATTTTATTCGCTCTATTAGCGCAAACATGTTTTCGTCTTCCCCAGAACCGAGTATTTTGTTAATCACATCAATTGGAATTCGATCGAAAACGTTAGAGCTCACAGTCTTCACAACATCGTCCTGCAGGTTTTTTGTTTTCTTGATGCCCTTTATCAGATTCTGCGTTCTTACTTTGAGGCTTTTGTACTGCGCTAGTTTGGCATCAATCTGTTTTAGTTTCTCTGAAAGTTCTTTTATCTTCAAATAATCGTTAGGCGACAAGAAGACACCTGACTCGACTTCAGAAACCAAATTCCTTTTCACGCCGTGATTGAGTACAGTGTTCGCAAACTGCTGTATTCGTTCTCGATTGTTCGTTTTTATAGCATAGCTCGAGGTCAACATTGCTTGTGCCATCGTAGAAAGTGATTGCGAGTGTGCTTATTTTGTTAACTGCAGCTATATATATACGCTTGAAAAATAATGCACGCCTTACTTGTTCATCATTGGCTTGAATAATCGAATGTAGTACGCCTCTTTGGCTTTACGCACGTGCTTGTCTCGCTCTGTCTCCAAAACGAATACAGTGTACCGTTCCTTAACATCGCACAAGTGTTTCCCACATTCTATCAAATGGTCAGTAGCTCGACACAAATGCTGCTCTGTTCGAATATGAGAGTTGTGTGTATGAATGCGTTTTCTCAGATTAATGGTCTCTCCAATGTACTCACCGCAGCAAGTGTTGCACTTCAGTACGTATATAACATCTGTTGATTTACAAGTTAAGTTCTCTCCATCTTCCACTATATACACAAAACCGCAATTAAACTGAAAACTATTTCCACTCTTTATTTGAGAACATAAAGTGCAACGCATACCGTTACATGGTTTAACTTTGTAATCCATACAAATTTCGATATTTCGAGATTGTGAATAAAAATGTGTTTATACGCTTTTTGTTACTGAGACGTGAAGATCAGCTGGTACCGTGAAATTGATTCCGTGTTCCTGCATAGCACAAGTAATGTCAAAACACGAACAGTTTTGCGAATTTAGCTGACTGATATGTAGAGTTTTACTAACTTTTGTGAAACAAAACTCGATTGTCAAGTCGAATATGAACACGTTTTCGTCTCCAATATCGTCTAGTATGGTTTCAAGCATTCGAGCAGTTCTTGTTCATTGATTAACCCATTTCATTCGGCAGAAAATTGCCCTGGACTAAGCATACGCAAAGTCTCGTAGCAATGGACTTTCGAATTTAGGATGGATCGACCTAATTGTTACAGAGTAATTATTACTGCGAATTGACAAATGGAAACATGCGCAACGATTTTAGCAAAATATTTCTAGCACCATTAACGTCTCTGTGTGTGTTATATTTGCAGTTATCGCAATAAAATGTTTCACTCTTTTCTAGATTTTTGTTTATTGTTCCACACACTCCACACGTCTTCGAAGTGTATGCTTCATTTTGAACATCCAATATGCATTCTGTGTTCGTAGTTCGGTGAGTTAGCCTTTGGCGAAATCTGTAATGTTGCCAATATAGCAGATCCCTTTTGGCTCGCGGTGAAAGCGGTTTTGGTCTGTCTGTCTTTACCAGTTGCGCTACATTGATTTTACCCAGTGCAACATACTGATATTCTTTGACGAGATGTGAGGAAAGCTTTAGGTGAATATCGTCAACAAACGTTTTTAGTTTTAAATGTGTTTTCTTTAGTGATACAATTCGTTCACGTGCTGCTTGTTGTTGCTTTTTGTTTTGCGCTTTAGTCAAATGCATATGGGCATGATCAATTTTATTGTGGAGTTTACTAATCACATACTGCTTGTCTTCTTTAATTCCAACTTGGAAAACACAACAGTCAATAGGGTCATATACTGTAGCAAACGTTCTACCACCAGGATCAATGCCACATACACGTTTCTCTATCGTATCATTTGATGCATTTCTTCGTGTATACTTAGGATCACAAGGAATATTCATGATAAACATGCCATCAGCACGCTTGACAATTTTAACGTCGTGATCAATAGGAGGTATTTTTGTTATCGGTTTAGCCAATTTTAAGAATCGTTCTTTAGGATTTGAACGCTTTTCAAAATTGTCCGGCATCATACAAATGTATCGGTTCTGCATTTGAGTATTATCGATAGAAACATCTTTATCTGACAGACGTCGTATGAACAGTTTTTGAACACAAAAAGATCCCTGTATGATATTCGATACAGACATGGGTCGTTTTAGTTTTGATTTTAGTGACTTAGCCGACTTGTTAGACGTACAAATTTTTTTGCACGATGTAAGTTTTATAGTTGACATTTTGTTGTTGAAAAACCAGTTATCGTTTTCCATCCTATAATATGGATCAACATCGCTGGCATTTGTTTTGCAAACAACTTTCTGAAGCTCGAATAGGTGTGGCTTTAATCCTTTTTCGTTTACTAACCACAAGCACCAGTTGTACGTATAATTAGACACGCGTAGCATTTCATTAAGGACTTGTTTTTGATGTTTAGTAGGACGAAGTCCAACCGAAAATGATGTAAGAAATTTATCTGATTGTGTCTTTTGCTTTTTTACACTAGCCGACTGTAACAATTGAATCACATCGCAATCAGTTTTCTCGTGATTAACCATATCCTTTCGTCTTATGTACGCCCACCAATACCACATACTTTTGTGTTTGTGGACGTTTGCAGCATCCCATAATGTAAAATGCTCTCGTTTGCGTTTCATGGCTGTACAATAAAAAGCAGGAAATAAATGTGTTTGCTTATATACTTATTTTTGATAAACTTATATCAGGGCGATACGAATGAAACCGTATCCCGACTCAAATGGGTTAAAACACTGATGCATTTAAAAACGTGGATGGACAATTCTTGAGTGTTACCAATGCTCTCGCGTTCAATGGTATACATGTTGTCATACGAAGTCATTGTGAGTTATGACAATAGCGGATACAAACGCTTTGATATATGTTAACTGTTTACAACAGTATCGTTATGCCGAGCTATGCTGTGTAGTACAATTATGAAGCAAATAGCAGCTATCACAAGCACAATGAATCCACCAACACAAACAGCGACAGTTTCCCAAAACGTTAATTTTCTTAGTCCCGGTTCGTCATTCAATGTACTTTTACCCAACAAAACCTCGCAAATCGTGGGACTGTGTTTGCATTTTTCGATTTGCATATCATTATCGGTGCTTGATATTCTTCCATATATGCTCGATGACGTCATGATTGTTGAGTGCCGCTACTGTGTGGTGGTTACTATATACCGGCATTTTTTATATATAATTTTCGGACATTTAATTATTGTCTTTTAATTTTCGTACACCTGAAATTCTTGAATATTTTCCGTGTCTACATAATCGGATACGATTTTTTTTTAAGTGTCCGAAAAATAATTACGGTATATAAATAATTATAAAATGCATCAAGTACGATTGAAAAACAACAGCATACACACCAACATGAGACATACGCAAGCCATGTGGATTAGCTGCAACTAATTGAGTTTATGCACACATCGACACTACGTCTGGTTAAAATGATTTGATTCACGGGTGTCTCTTCATGTAGCTCTACAAATAACAGAAATACCGTCTTTGTGACATATTGGTTCAGGCGTTCGCAAATGGAGCGCTGGATGTCGAAGGGTCAAGTCCGCGCCGGACTTGTTCTGTGTTCTAATGCCGTCGATTGGCTACTCAACATTTAGTTTTTAATCATTGATTGTCTTCTTGTCAAGCGTCTAACGAACATAATAGACATTGTGAATAAAGATGCCCATCAAGCAAAGCTGTTTCATAATTCAAAACTAATTGCGGCAAATTCGATATAAATAGTGAAGGCATGTGTTCCTCGATGAAGATAAGTCATACTAGTGAGTCAAAATTTAAGTGGTCCTTATTCGCGAGGAGAGTCACTTTGATACATTTACTTTACTCGTCTTGGTACCATTCTCCAAATGAATGTGATAATGGCCAATTATGAGTTATTCAAGGTAGCAATTATTCAAGGACGGTTAAGCACGTTAATAGTGGCGTTTTAATGGTTTATCATCATATCGCTTTCGGATGAAATACAGAGTTAATTATTATGTATGTGCCTTGTGTTCGTACGTATATTAGTGAGACAACACGTCCAAACGTAGTCGGATATGATAAAATATGAACATTTACATAATGTGTGTACAGATTTTAGATTTTTAAGAAAAAAAAACAACAACAAAAAAATTCATACAATAAATTTGAATAAACAAATACTTAAACTGCAATAAAAATGACACAAACTATAGAAAGCTGTCCCAAACTAGGTCATGTGCATTAATAGGTGTGTTATGATTAAAAATTAACGAACGTTTTTAAGTATACAAACACAAGATTTTTTATTACAAAAGGAAATATAATTGATCATAAAAATATATGTTGTGCATAGCAATATTCGTCCTTATTCTATTTATCTACTAATTCGAACATTTTAGTTATGCCAAAGGTGTGACATTTGTAAAAAAGGCAAACATATTCTGAATTCCCGATATATATGTTTACAGAAACTTTGTTACGCTTTTTTATAAATATAACCTGCTGTCTAGTTTGATTAAAGTAATAAATTAAAATACATACAGCAAACCATACTTTAACAGTGCTCTCGCATCGATCGTTTACAGGTTGTAAACACAAATCTGTTCATGTTTATGCGTTCGATATAAACGAATTGGTCTCGCCTTGTGCATTTGTTTTCTGTCTTGCCTTTTGGCAATTGGCTCTTTGTCATATATAAAGGACAATTGGTATATTACAATGTAATTGTTTTTACTCAATCTAAAAATGTTCAGTGTTATTCAATATAAATGTTATTCAATTCTGTTCATCACATGTATATGCAAACGAAAATTTCACGTGCAGTAGTACTTAGTGAATTTTAAAAAGTGGTGTTTAAGCACGTTTGTTTTAGAGCATTTTTGGTAGACACCGAAAGAGCTTTCACACACTTAAAGTGCCTACATATCTGCTCATCATACCTATTAGTATGTAAACTAGTTTAATTAAAAATACTTTGATTTACAGGTCATTGTCAGCTTTCGGTAGATTCTCTGGAAATCATTAAGTTTTTTTCATGATATTTAGCAAGAATCAGGTGCATGTCGTTTTGATTGTTTTGATTATTATCTCACAGCAGTAAGTGTATGTTAGCTGCATAGTAAACCAGTTGTGAAACTACTTGATTGCATTAGTGTAGTTGTTGTACAACAACCCGTAACATTGTCAGTAAAAACAAAATAAACGTAAAAAACTCCATTTTGTTTTCATTGCAATTTAGTTGTGTTGATCTTTAACACAAACGCTTTCCAATATTCGTAAAAAACAGTGAACCAGTCGACTTTAACGTGTGCACATTCTGACGAGAAAGTGTGCAATATCAAGTTCCAAAGGTAACGACGCTATATGATGTTTGCAACGGACGTATATGGACGTCATTCCGCCATTGATATGAGATTATACAACAATCAATGGGCCAAATGCTTACCCCAGACATGACGATTCAGCGAAACATGACATAGGCCATTCATTACTTGGTGCGCTCTTCTCGTCTAGTTTGACGTGAACTTATTGTCTCTGTTTGTATATCAATTTAGGTAGACATGATAATTAACTTGATGCAAAACAAAAATAAATTCATACTATCCTTAGAAATTTATCTTAGGCACTATGTGACACACCATAATTTTTAATTGTTTAACATAAAATAATAACAGAATGAAACAAAATGCAATATATATTTCCATTGTGTTTCAGACGTGTATTACATGCCATTTTTACAGTGGAACAACTAATTACACATTAATTGACGTACTCTGCAAATGAGTTCAAGCAAAATTAAAATAACCCCTGCCATAAAGTCGGAACATTAAAAACAATTTATAACCGAAATTACTAAGATTTGAATCAAACTTTGAAGACTCGTTTCTACTGATATGGTACATGCACTACCCTCTTCGTATTTAAAGGGTACCGTATCATTCATAAGCATTCTTAGCTACAACAATTCAATGTTTTAACATTAAAAGCTAAATTTGGAGACTGTATTTTAATTAAGTTTCTCTTTTGTTGTTGTTTTATGCAATTGTATGAACATTATGTCATATGCTTCCGTTTCATACAATTACCTCGCTTTAATAGATAGCGTCAGATGTAATGCATTAGCAATTACAAACAACTTTCTTTCACTGACAACAATGCTATCTTAGGTTTAGACATCGCAGGAGATCGTAACGAGCTAAAGGGTTGTAAACCTATTCGGTTAAAGAGCTAATTGAACTCGCGAATTTTATATCAATTTATTTGTTACCACATCAGTTATATATGCATTCGTTAAAAAGAAAACCATTTCCATTTTTCTGATGAAAATGAAAAGGCACAAAACCCAGGAACCAATCGCATTGTCTTTATTTGTTGTTGATATTCAATTGAATGGCTGACACAGATCTAGTTATACTGCTTCGATGATATTTGCGTCATGTAATGATTGGTATCTGTGACTGTTGACGCCATATATTGACAATTGTTGTCTTCGTTTTTACACGATACAAATTTGGCAAATGGATGCCCTGTTTCTGAGACACAAACACGCTACAACATGTGCAATGATTCTCGATGCCTGAAAGTATATGATTCCCACATTTAACATGGTCGTGGCATCATTGCCCGCTGATCGTCTACGTGGCACGAAATTGCATCGTGTTTATATTGAAAAACACACACACAACGTTTAGCAAAATGGGCAATACGCCGATATTTTAAACATTGACGTACGCTGTAAGTTTCTATATAATGTACTGTTATCATTTACTTTAAATATTTTGCTTTAAATTTCGTTGCAGATATAAAATTTAATAGTTTGCTTCCGGTGTATAACCATTATAATATGCTGTTAATAAATTCAGAGAAACAAAACAACTTCAACTATTTTATAGTACCAATAAGCACTTTACTTGTACCTTAAGTGATGTCAAATGAAATGTATAAATACGAATTACTAGATGTTGTGCTCTCCTCAGTATCTTCTTATTAATGTGAATCTGATTCTATTAATCCCTTCCTTAAGATGTATTTCGATTCCAATTACGACTATTTTTCATCACAGTAATAACATCGCAATCATTCACAGACGTTTACATAATTTTTCAATTCTTCAATTGAAATAAATTTGAGTATCAAGGTCACTGGCATTTTCGATTTTAATAAACGTAATGACAAACTACATAATAACTATAACTTAACAAGTACAAACTGTGAATTTACGCCAAAAATGAATGATCGTTATCGTTAAAATTAGTCACAAATGGCACACA
This sequence comes from Dreissena polymorpha, assembly GCF_020536995.1. NCBI lineage: Eukaryota > Metazoa > Mollusca > Bivalvia > Myida > Dreissenidae > Dreissena > Dreissena polymorpha. Next base: position 52,650,446 of record NC_068357.1, on the reverse strand, counting down.
GTAATGGTAAACGTCATAATGATTGTTGATAAATCCTATCTCGTTTAAGCCTCGATTTTCAATTTTGGCCTAATTTTTCCTTTTGTTATTTGCCGAGTTTTGAATTTTTTTGGCGGGTTTCCCATTGTATTAAATTAATGATATAGATTAAAGTTACGTGTATTATATTAATTAGTTATCGTCCGAAGAGTTGAATCTGAATCATAGAACTGTACAAATTTAATACAACGAAACATATTAATATACAGTTCTGCGTCTACTAATTCTACAGACAGGCACGAATATTGTATATTTTGTTTCTGTATGATTACCGATGCAAAATTGGTGTTAATTGATTAGCTAAAAATGGTACTTGTGTGGTATGAATGAATATGCACATACGACACGCTGACACAAGTATTGGTAGTGAACACACAGGGGATTTAAAAAAGCACATTTTAAACGTTCGATTTGTAGAATCGTTTAGCTATACATATCCGTATGAATCAGAGCTTTGCTTTCTTGCCTTTTGCGACATGCATAACGGTTTCATTTTGATGCAGTGATACAGATTTTGTCAGCAAGAAGTTATTTTTAGCTGTTGGTATTATTAATGGATTCTAACGTTCCAAAAATTGGTTTTATTCAGTTTGTATGGTCCATATTATACCACGGTCAAAATTATTTGCAATTTACTCGATTGTATGGTTCTTGTATTTATTTTTAAATTGGATTACATGGCAATGAAAATAATATTAATAATGAAACATATTTTGGTAATAATTCAGGTGTGACGTTAGAGAACACATCTAACGATCCTGTACGAATGGGCGATTCCATGGTGGCGAACACAGACTTACTCATTTTATGTTCACAATTGCGTTGAATATATTGCCCTGTATTCTTCAATTGGTAAAATGTGTTAAATGGAGGACTATAATATCTTAACAAGCATTTTTCACTTCATAATATTTCTGGAGAGTCATTTTTCTTGCAAGATACAACATTAACTGCCATAACGCAACCGTCAATATATGTTATATTGCGATTATTTATTGTTGATCCAATGATAATATTACATATAAAAATCGGGTAATCGTGTGAAATAGATACATCTGATACATGTATATATGGATATATTACCGAAAACATAAATCAGCAAAATGAACTCTCTAAAGCTATATCTCCTTTTACCAACTTTTATATAATTTAACCTGCTACTAGTGTAATCAAACATTATTCAGAATACAAACTAAAGCACGTTTCCTGAATATATAATCGATACAATCGCATTTAAAAAATCATCAAAATCAATAAGGTTCGTTGTTGTCGATTTTCAAAACATTTACGCAGGAAGCTAAGACCTTAGGTTCTTTTTACTCAAACAATACTCGATCAAACGACCAATTTTAAAATTCATTCATCAAAGCGATATCGTTTTCCGGATATTTCCGTTTCTTTTAATGGTTTGATAACATATGCTATATCAGTACATTTACTGAACCATTTGCTTTGATCACTCTTTAATCCTTGCTATTTTATTTGCAAACTTAAATTTTATATCTCCGCAAACACTACAATAATGATTTATATTGTATAGGACTTGCATACAATCATTTCAAAGCACAAGCAAACTCTGCAATTGTAGTCGAAATAATACGTATTTTATTAATTTAACAGCACTGACCTCTTAAATTCACGTATAGGTATTCTCACTTAAAAGTTGTGATGTAATGCATTAAGTTTTAGTATTTATGTTGGATTCTAAGAGCATAACATTTAATGTGAACATATATTCACATTTCGTCATATTCACATTATATTTAAAAAGTATGGTAAATCCCATTCAATGTTTCTTTAAGAATAAGTCAAAGTATGTATGAAGAAATTGACTCTAATTAATAAAAGGGTTCAATGGCATAACGCGACTTTCCTATAAGCCTATACTTGTCATGTTATCAGCAAATAACAACACAATCAATACAACATATGCAAGTCATGTTTTAAATTAGACGTTTGAACATAATAATTAAAGCTCAGGTCTGAATGATGTCTACATTTGGCCAACAATCTAGCAAAACTAGCACGCGCTGACCATTAATAGCTTAGATAAAAGGTGTAAACGTGTTCTTGTTTATTTAGGTCACAATATACTAAAAGATTTCCTCAACAAATTCAATGTGAAAGCAACAACTTTAACAAAAAAATTAAGTCAACGTTTTGCGCGTCGACACCCTCATAACCAAACCTTTTCATAAAGAGCATTCCAAGCAGAATTTATTTAAACAATAAAAAGATAGGGCATGCAGTATGTAAGAAAAAACTCTACGCGAATCAACGGTCACTGTTTTAAGGCCATTGTTTTACCGGCTTCTCTCCAGTCAATGAGGGTTTCCTGCCATCTGTCAAAGTCTTATGTAGTTTCCAACCTAAAAGCAAAACACTAAATGTGTAGTATACAACATTCTTTTCCCTACCACATACCACATAAACACAGAAATATTAAAAAATAAAGTCATGGCAAATGCCCAAACAGAGGATTGTGTTTTCAAATAAATGACGTTCCATGTTTTAAAGTGTATAGCATTGAACACCAAAAGTATTAAGTATAATGTAGCCTATAAGGTAAGTATTATGTTTGTACCTAATAATGTTCGATATCGATCGACCATACCGGTAAACATGTCGCTATTGCAATTGGTGTTTATAAAAGCTTGATACTAAGCCGAACCTCATAATTATCCCACCATAAATCACAAACCAAACGCTTTTCTAAAATAATTTAAATCACATGAGCCTATGCAGACAAAACAGGAAAACACGGATGCAAAAACGTGACGCGCGAATAGCACATAACTTCACTAAATGTGTGTAATTAAATGGATTGTATTATATATAACACATTTGTAAATGTAAAACCATAATGCATCTTATTACTAATGTAATCATAATATGTTATAAGGTAAAAATATGACGTAGAATTTTTTATTTTCAAACAAAAAACTTGAATTTATTTAGGAAGAAGTGATTTTTATAAAAGACATATTCAAGTCTATAATTAAGAACAGCGCATTATTTAAAACAGTTTCAACTACTGTTTGTGAAAAACTAACGATTTTCATATAATTATGTACATCTTCAATTGGAATGATTTCAGGAAGAGGATCAATTATAACCCAAGCCCATTTGTTAGAAAAAGAGGTAAATTCACATAAATCCAATGTTAATATATCAATACTTATTATAAAATATTCGTTAAAAGATTAGCCCTTCAATACGCTTTGTGCCTTTTGGATGCCCTTGACAACATAAGCAATTATTGAAATGATGAAAATTATAAGATGTATTAAAACTATAAAATTTGTGGAACATCGGCATAATAATTGTTTTTACTCGAAATATTTGCGCAAATAAGTTCAAAATAATTGTGAAATACATAAAGCCAAATTAGCGTTTTTGGTCATTCATTTTATGAAATCAGAGTTTTATTTCTGTCTGACAGAAGTTATATAACACTTGTTTTGCAACAAACATTGCACAATCCTACAGAACTTGTCGGATTTTATCTACCTTATGAATAATAAACGAAAATACATGACACTAGAAATAACATGTTTTGTAATTAATATAAAGGAAATCAATTTCACTGACATCAGTATATTGAATTATATGTTTCTTTGCTATCCTACTTGTATTATCTCTTGGCGTTTAAAACATTCTTTTGAATATTCGCAAGCAAGAGGAATGATCTATTACACTTAGAAAAGTTCGCGATGCTCTGAAGTTAAAATAGTACTGGTAAAGAAGTATGCTTCAATACATGAAATAAGGTTTCCGCGCATAAATAGCCAAAAACATTATCATTGAACGACCCAACTTGAACATGACTCATAAACATTTTGATACAATATGCATCCATATCGAATGCGTGTGCGTGAGCAGTATCTTGTTATTTGCGTATAAGCCACACCAAAAAGAAACGCCGTTTAAAACAAACACATTTTTGAACGCTGAGATTAAGTTTACTCATTACATAGGTAACATAGCTAACTAGTAAAGACAATAATGATAAATATATGTTTCCAAGTAAATCATATAATGCAATATTAATTATAGGTTATTAGACGTTTTACTGTACTATACGGAGATATATTTGGACGAGCACACAGTTTGACGTCATATTGGTCGAGCCGTTAGACGAGTCCAATATGACTTCAAACTGTGTTCGAGTCCAAATATATCACGTATTGTACAGTTTAAACGTCTAATAAGCTTTTTATTCTATATCCTTTTCTTCAGCTTTTTGTTTCCGTTTATTTTTGATTTTAAAATGCTTTAATTGCATCTATGCTATTTTCAAGACAAGCGCCCGTGTGAGTCGATTATAGTACATTCGGATACTTTTTCTTGGTCACGGCTTTTATCGTTATAAAACAATTGCTTAGTGCACTTTTATTCAACTGTCCAATATGGAAAAAATACAGACTTTTTGGATCCAATACCGGAATATATTGGACGGTCACGTGGTACATATGAAGAATGCCGATTGGATAAATTTATTGGATATAGAATAAAATAAAATTATTCGCCGTTTGTCAATTAGACTTAACTACATTTTTACATATTTTGATGCAAATTTAAAAAAAAATAATATTTTCATTAAAAATCACATCAATTAAAATCACCATTGGAAAGTATTATGTGTTTTTTCTGTGAATATATGCATGGCTATTTCACTAAACACAATTTATATACGAAATAAACTGAACCTGATTTCAGACAAGTTTGTGGTGATTCCGATTGTTAATACTCATTCCGTGATAGTCGTGACCGTCTTATCATGCCACGTGATTTTTCGTCATGAACATATCGACGCGTCTTTCTGGTCGTTAACAGACATGCGTTCACTTTCAAAATGGATTGGATGAATTTAGTGTGGACGTGTAAGCATATGATCTGATGTTTTATTTATATCATATCAATATTTAATTCATATAACTTTATTATTTCCAAAGTGCTGATTTTGACTATTAAATTTATACCTTAAAATGACTTTTAATATATATTGCAATGTTGAAGTATGTAAGTAAATGTCACATTTTTGGCACGTTTTAAGATCCGAGGTAATAAACAATACTAGGTGAAATGTATAATAGCTTTGTATAAAAAATTACAAAACTGTTCCTAATGGGACGCTATCTCGGGGCGTCTAAGTTTTAAGTTATCATCTTAACAAATCATCTAATTTTATTTGTATATTTCTGTGTATTATTTTTAATTATATAAATATTAATCTTGTTATCAATAAACATTATTATTAGACTCGCTGCTATGCGTGGTTCCCGTAGTGTTGGGTGTAGATGGCGACACCTGCAGGGACATTGACGCCCAGGCTTGCGTCCTTATGGCGCAAAGGAACCCAGCCATTTGTCAAGACCAGGTTCTTAGTCAAACGGCATGTCCTAAATTCTGTAAACTTTGCCGTAAGTAACTGAATAGCTGTCATCTAGATAATAAACATTTACAAAAATATATTTCTAATCCTCTGGTAGAAATTGCACTGATCCATCATATGTAACCAAATTTGTGTTTTGCAGACCAGTATAGTTATTTAGGTTCTTATGTTTTATACTTATGTGGCCAGGAAATTGTACGGAACCCTATGAGTATTCTTAAAATTATAATTGAGGTCTCGTTTAGATTCCGCTCGCTATCTAAGTTTAACATTAATTCATTTTTGATATGATACCAATCACTGTTTTAATATGATAAGAAAATCCATACAATTAATCATTACTTTTACAACAAAGATTGGATCGATACTTACAAATCTATTTCATTGATACACTGTAATTGGTACATAAAAGACACACATAACTACATTTACAATTTAAAGATGTCTAGTACATCTTTAGCATTTATTCAAATCAACGTTATTTGACGTTATTGTATCTAAATATATTTACGTTTTAGCACTGGAGTGTTACCATTGCGATGTATCAGTTCGCGACTATATGACTTGTAACATGACGACAACATGTGACAGTAACCAGGTAAGTAACGTCATTCACACTATGGTTCATAGCGCTTTTATGGTTAAAACAAAGGTACACATGTGCTAATAAATAGCAGTTCATTGGAAGCTTCATAACGTGACCTTTACAGTTACAATTTGTTTATAGCCAGTAAATAAAAGATTCCAATCAATTAAAAAACATTTCCAAGTACTAGTAATTTTCTAATCACGCATGTAACGCATGTGTTGACACATGATGCCCACTATTATTCAAAACACTTTCATTACATGAAATTGAAGTTTGAACAATTTGTTCTTCATATCTTACAGTGGTGTGTTGGTCCTCTTATGGAATAGAACCACGCTCAAGTAAACAAGTAAATCTAGTATACGGGGACATGGCTAGATTGTTTTCATGATGGTTATTTTGAAAGCCCTGAAACGAATTTTATAGGTGATTTTTCGTAGCGCTTATGCAAGTAATCTTATTTAAGGTTATTTATGGCATATTATGCATTACTCAAGATTTCAGACCCGAGCTTGTATTTAGCATACGTACATAAAATAACAGTGTGCATTTCATTTTCATACATGTGTGTAATACGACACTAATAATTTAACCCATTAAACATACACTTTCTCTTCCAGCAATGCATGCTACAGAAGATGCATTCTTCTCAAGACGGGCACGATGAGTATGTGATGGGGTGTGCTAGCCTTCAGGTAAGGTTTGCACCTTGATATTTAATATTTGAAGGACATCGTTAGCCTTACGGTATGGTTTACATGCGTAGTATTTTATACCTAACGGGTGAACAAATGGTGGGAAGTGATATGCCGATGTGGTGGACATGATATCTCACTAATTTAAATAATTGCAAAGAATTAGAATTCACCAGAGTTTTATTTGAGCCATACAAAGCGTTGCTAAATGAAGTTATACTTACTATTTATAAAAGACATAGATATTATTCAATTCAAGAACACGTGTCAGATAAGAAACTCTTGTTCACACTCACTTTCCATTTACTTTAGACAAATGACGCATTGATTTTGCAATATAGCATAATTAAACACGACCGCGAACTTAAATATAATTAATGGTGTGGTCACTGCATTGGAGCGATCAATTAAAGTTAAATTAAAAAAGGTTTTAAGGATTTCCAAATACCATGGGCAACGTTCGTATTGATGTTTATGTGGGAATTAATGTGGACGTATGGAAAGAAAGCCCATACCGGCAAGTCATCACAAAAGTTTGTTATAACTTATGATGTAAAAAGAGAGAACTGTCTTCATAGATCATTTTAAAAACAATTTTGGTGGAAGTTGTGTGACGGTGTTGGCCTGTCGTTGACGTTTGGGCGCCGAGAGCTGCAGGAGAGGAACGTGGCGGTCACGTGCTGCAATACAGACAGATGCAATCTACCAACCGAGTCAAGTACAATGCCAACCACCACCACCAAACACATACCAAGTAAGATACTTTAATAATCGGAGATGACCTAATATTTAAAAAAAGTAAACGTGTTAGTGGACCTTGAATTGCAATGTCGCTTTTAAAGTTAGATTATTAATGTTGGTTACGCGGACATTGTTAAATGTGTGTTTGCTCCATCATATAACAATTTACAATTGAGATATCTGATAATATCTAACAATTAAGCATGGAATATGTACCAACTTTTACCCAGCATCGACCGATTCATTTCCTAGATAAAAGCCGCTATCCAACAATGTTGTCTGCATTGACATATTGCTTGTCAAAACGTTTGCAAATATTTCTTTTAATTTTGTTCAGTCTATTTTAATCATACACTAATAATATATCCATTCTCCACAAATTTGATGAAATAACACATTTTTCGACACTAGGTTGCGTGAGAGATATCATATTTATTGTCGAAGACGCCAGCGAGAAAAACGATCACACACACACGAACGTTGGCTATTCGACGCCTTACATGGTAGCCTTCCTAAAAGAACTCGTATCAAGCCTCCCTATTGGCCCATCGGACAGCCTGGTAGAACTCTCTCTTGCTGATTCGGACGTTCACAGTATTTGGTCCCTTACAGACCACACGACCAACGACAGCCTTCTAACGGCTATAAATGGTATACCGTTTCGACACCAGAAAGACAACCTTGATATCAGAGGAATAGTCAATTACGTTTCTAGAGATGCATTTAACATTAGGTCAGGCGACAGGCAAAGTGTACCAAATACGGTCGTCATATTTGTTGATCACCGAGCACGACCTAGTAAGTCTGCTACTACTGGTCAGATCATTGGAGTAGATTATGCTTCACAGCATAATGTTCATCAGGCAAGCGGTAACGTCATTATCATCAACATCGGACCACCTGACCACAGCGACGTCACACAAATTTCGGTGTTGGCAACGGACGCAAGTCACGTGCTCACGGTGGCGGATTATGACGCACTGTCCAGAATCAAAGAAACGCTTGTTAATCTCATTTGTAATTGAAAGAAACATTCGCGACTGGCACATCTATGCAAGTTTTCACATATTATGTCCATATTATAACAACTGCGGTAAACACGTCTCCCTTGTTAGTTGCAGTAATTTATAATAAAGTTGAAAATGATAGCTGGTATTTTATGCGTTCAATTTGTCTCTGTGTTTTTCGCTTTGTGAACACATGTATGCCTTGCGCAGTAATACAATGATTTATTGCCATACGCAATTCAGAACTTCGTGTGTGTTTATTCTGCAAATGCACACTGACGCATGTGTGTTTTAAATTGAATTTCATACATAGTTACCCATAGTTGAATTCCTTCTTTATTTAAGTAGGACAAATAAACGGGTTCAGTTGTTATATAATATATATGTGTTTTTACAAACGGTCATATGTTGTGGCGAATCACAAATATTATATAAAGCCTGCTGAACGAATGCTTTGTAAGTCTTTGTTTATAAAGTTGATATGTTTATTGTAAGTAGGACATACAAGTAATGAAATCATATACAGTTGGTTATTGTCACACTCATATTTGTTTGTTTCTGCATGAAAAAACCAGGCGAAGTCATAAACCACATCAATTGAAAGAAATTGCCGTAACGTTCCTAAAACATTGAAGACATTGGTGTGCACTAATTATTTCAATTATTGGAACATAACAAGCGCAAAAGAAAGCCGATTTTACTATGAAAGTTATAAACTGAATTAAGCTTTTGTTACGGTGGAAAGTGAATAACAGCCTAAAAACAGTTATTTCAACAGTTCTATAACACTGACATGAGTCTTGTGAAGATATTTCTATAACTGAAGGCAGTGCTTAATGCTGCCTGGAGTAAGAGTTTTATTTTGTCACAATCGAGTAGAAAGAAGATACAAAACACCTTAAATTTTTATTTGAAGGGCTACTTTTACTTCATGCGCTAGGAAAAATGGAGGTTACATAGCACTTGTTATGGCTACACAGATACATGCACAGCGTGATAATATAATGATATTGTTTTGCGTCACGGGATAATGTATTTTTGTGACCCCAAACAAGTAGAATTAAACATGAATTGGAAAATTAGAATTAAACATTAACTTTGAAAAGAATCTACTCGTATTTGCGTTTGATTGGGTAAGTGTGTGCCAACTTCGGTTCATATATGTCTCAATAACGTGTTGGATGTTGTTTTAAGATGCATTCAGTCTAGCTTTGCAGCCCATGATTAAGAAATGGTTCTAAAATCAAATGTCATTTTGGGAGTTAAATGTTTAAGCAGATTGCATTATTGTCTCTTAAGCGGTATTGTGTTTTTTCGTTCTTGTCACACAAACTATAAACATATGTGTTATTTAATAAATAAAAATGTATTATTTTTTCAGAAAATCAAATTGAAAGCCCAATATGCTATTACATTATCGAGTAACCGTTTTTAAATAGGTTCACGCCAATGCGATAATTTGATTAGTTCTATTGCCAAAGTAAATTAAACATAAGCAAGTGATTGTTTTTTCCTTTATGAAACACGTTTAATTATAACGTTTACGGGTGTTTACAGCTAGTTCACACAATCAAACATTGTTTGTATATTGTTTTCTCTGAATACCTTAGGTATCAAGAACGGAACAATCGCACTGTGAGTTTTGTCTAACCCTACCTTCTTATATAATTTTCTTCACATTACCTCTAGAATAAAAAGCCGTTCCCGAGATAAACCAATTCATGACGTGTTCGACGTTTACAGAATGTTGATATCGAATCCTGCAGCTTTATTGCCACCATTTGAAGGAACATTAGCACCACATGTCGTTTGCACTATGTATGCAAATGACTTGATAATATAATATTACAAATAAAGGTGTCTTGACATTGGCTTGTTTTGACGTATATTACGTTTAACGATAATTGAATTATACTGAATATCTAATCAAAGCAAAACAATTTCAATATTTACATGTAAAAACATAAACTTAATTTGGTATAATAATGCAAATGCGTTAAGTCCCACACAGGCGGTGTGTTTTAAACAACTGAAAATAATCTTGCGGACGTATTTAAAAAAATTAATTATAGCAAACACATATTGATAATTTAAATAAAATGTAATGAAATTTAGTATTTTCTCCAAGCAAATGTTATCTATTTATATTGATGTAGCGCATAAGTAAACACAATATTTATTATGATGTATTTACGTTTTCGCTCACGAGATTGACATTGTTTACTATATATCCATCGTTTGAATCCGTATAATGCAAGACTGAAATAATTTTAACAAGATCGTGGATAAAATAGAAACTGGGTTGAAACATTATCAAATTATTTCACTATCCTATATTTTTAACAAATAAATGCAAAACAAAATGTTTAATCCTAACGTTTAGAGAAAACAATCAATAATTAACCATCAATTATGTTTTGGTAAAGCCATTTTAAAAGAGAGCGTAATTTAAAAAAAAAAACGCCCCAAACGATGTATCGTCTTACAATATTTTTCAACAAATATAGAGAGAAGTAACACAACCGACTTCAACAAATCATATAAGAATGGAACATGATAAATTGCACTGTTATTATAGCAATGCGATTTTTAACGTCGGTTTGCACAAATCCTCTTTTATTACCCAATCCACTAACTTATAGTTTATATATCTTATATATATTTATATATATTTATATATTTGTTTAAATACTACGGATAATAAATAAACATAAAATGGAAACAATCGTAAATCCTTTAATTTTTTATCATGATTTGTTCTAATGCACGTTTTTACATTCGTGTATGATACAAAAAACTAAAACAAGATTGAGAGAGAGACTTATCCTTTATTTAAAACCTACGAAGTTTGCGTTGTTTCATCACACTATTGTATTAACAATTCATTTCATGTCGATGTTATTTCAGTTTCTTTATGGTGATGTTTAATTCGTAACACGTGGAATGGAAAGTGTCTTGTTGTTGGTTGTGTTTGTTTAAGGTGTTTTTGACGATGCTGCTTCAGCGAAGCAGCTCGTCTAAGTTATCATAACATGAAAACATTCTTCACAATGGCGACCTATGTAAAAGACAGAAAGTTCGAATGATTTAGCGTAGTTTTCTCAATCGGCATACCTCGCTGATTATCATTGATAACATTCTCCTAGCAGAGTTGCCGTTCGTGCCTCACCACACAACAATGGCCGCGCCCATGAGAGAATGTTGACACTCGTGTCAAAACTTTCTTACAGCATAAATCGGTTTGTTTGGCTATTGTGGAACTATCATTAAGGATTTATAAGTTATTTATTCACTAAATCTCCGCTAATGACAACAATGGATGGAATTCGAAGGATATATTCGATGTGAATAAAGGACTTTCTCGATTTAGACAGCTTGACACGGCATACTGGTATTTTTAGTTATCAATTTAAGTCACATTTTTAATTTATATAAATTGTATTCGAGCATATTGCGAATGACTATGTTACCCGATATCAACATATCATATGTGATTTGCAGTTCACCAAGCTGTTTTGAAATTCAACATTGATTACAAACTTTTTACTGGTTTGTTTTCTTTCTTCTTTCTATTTTAGTACTTGATATCATTTTGTGTCACAGTAAAAGAGAATTAAGGCGATTGTGGCCAGTTTGGATCAAGATCAGCCTGCGGTCGCTTGAAAGCTGTTTGCTTAAAAGCGGTTTTCTGACAATAACACATAATTTAATTGGATACTGATTAGACTGCGCTTTTCCTGTGACATGGCTCAAATAATAGAATTGTCATTAATCAAATGATTTTATTTGGAATATAAATCAAGTTTTTTTTGTGGTCCCTCGGGATCAATGACTCCAGCACTTTCGTGTTGATAATTGAATTCTGCTTAAGGTTAGGGGCGTGAGAGATGTTGCTCCTTCCATTATCTCTCATGAACCGACTTAAAAAACCGAGTCGGCAATATTTGACTTAATTTTTGGTTTGGTTGCTCTCGAGGGATCGAACAATTTCAGAATCTTCCTAAAAGCCTAGTTGTAGAGTGTCGACTTTGATTGCAGGAGATTGCGCTGCGAGTTTGATCCCAAGAAGCAAAATTGAAAACTAGTCAACTTTGTTATCTTAAAGGCTGATAAACCTGATGTGAATTTTCTCTTATACTAAGATAATGTGAATTTTCTCCCACATGATGGTCATCAGTTATATTATATAAACAACTCAGAGCAGTAGTAAACAATGGGACAATTATTAATAAACGCATATTTCATTTGTCTTTGACACTTGGAGTTTGATATTGCCTAGATTTAAATATGTGACTTGACCTTACCAGCACTCTTGTGACAGAGCTAAAGTGTAAATAAACCATTGAAGATCACCTAAATCCAGATTTGCTATTACAGAAGTGTGTAACGTTTTAAGGGTGTGAAAAGTTAGCAAAAAAGGGTCATTACCGAGAGGCCACAACTGATCTGAACAAGAAAAATCAGTTCCTGAATAAGATTTCCTTACATAGTTCAATAAAATCTAATTTCAGAAGCCAGGTAACATTTAACGTTAATGTCACCAATGTGTCAGACCAGGGCCTTGATTTTGAAATCTAGGACATGCATGGTCAGATAATGTCATTAAAGATTATATATTTTGTCAAAAACATACAAATGTAAACATGTAACTGTAACTAATGTAGTTATTATAATTAGTAAAATGCACTAAGTCAGAAGGCATTTGACATTTCTGCTGGTGCGTTGGTACACCAGGTGGCTCGGTTGCAATGGTTTGATGGACTGCTTGGATGTGTAGTTTCATTATATATAGTATATCAAACTGTATTATTTCCTATATATTTTCATCTATAATACGTATATTGATAATTACAAAATAAACGTATATGAATTATAAGTGTGCCTGAAATCATTTAAATGATACTGAAATCATGACAGTAATTTATACTGATAAATATTGATTATATGTCGCTTGATACAATCATGTACATCTATATCAAATGAGATCATAATGTAACTTCAGTGATGAATTTTAGTGAATTAAATTAAATCCAAAATGTAAGTCACTTCCATCTCTCTCCCGCAGCGCGCATACCGAAAGGTCATGCTGTGTACCTATCCAGATCCAGATCCAGATCCAAAAATATTATACATAATTATGTATCATGTTGTTTAGAGGGGATGATCTAACCTCTGTTGTATCAATGTATTGTGTTACTTCTCTAATCAGTGTATTTAAAGATATATAAACATAAATTCTGAGTCAGAGCTTCAGGCTTTTAATATTTTACCCCCTGATATTTTTGCCAATGGATATTTTAGCTAGTTCCTACTTTCAATACAGTCAGACATATGTTAAGTGGTATCTGTACACATTGGTTGATTAAATTTGTACATTAAATATTATAAGAGGTAAACAGATATAGCACAAAGGTTCATGCTAGATGAATTAAGAGCCTTATTCAATGGGTATTTAAACATTTTTAAATGGTAAAATGTTCTAAAATGTATACCCATTTTCTGTTGAGCACAGGTCAGATATAAAATGTATACCATTTAACCACTTCTATATGGAGCCCTGTCCAGATCTCAAATGTATATCCCTTTTCTCTGGCACCCTGGTCATCTCATGTTCATCACCTAACAAACACCTATCAAAATGGCAAATTATATGCAGAACAGTTCATTATATGCAATGGTTAAATGAAATTCTTCAGAATTATTTTTTTCACATGGACATTTCACTTTCACAGTCATGGAAAAAAGCCTGCACAACACAGATCAAAAATACTTGTTATTTGTTGATCATCCCATATATCGATACTCCCTGTGCATAAATATCTACAGTCTTCATAAAATCAGGTCAAAAAATTGTACTTTAAGTCCTTAATTGAACTGGCTATAGTTATCAGATTATTATAAGCTCAATCAGTATTTTTATATGAATATTTATGCTTTGTGTATTGGAAACATATACACAATCATGCAGTTACATGATAGCAATAAATAATAACAAAGCCACCCATACTATAAATGTCATTGACAAAGCCTATGGTAAAAATGTGAACACATTGAGTGTAATTGCCCTCTCGTGCCAGCAAAAACAACACGTTGACGGGTTGTCATTTTTGACAGTTCTACTTTCACTTTCATTTGGTCATATACAACTATTAACAATTATGTGGCTGAGAAAAATATCGCCATTGCTTATTTAATATATTTTATGTACATTTATTCAATAAACTTACATCAATACACGATTTTCTTCGTTAAATTAAACATTTCTGACAGGCTACCGCTTTGTTTACATATTTCGCTTACATTTTGACGTACGTAGGTAGGACCGCATCACCGCTTCCGAAATGTGTATTCATACTATTTTCTTCGAAGTACTTATCCAATGTTTGACGGAAAGGGCCGAGAATGTGCGATTGTGGGT